>NC_079172.1:18484235-18784235 GCF_947568905.1 Ostrea edulis
ACTTTATTATGATGTTCTGTTAAGTTATTGGGGGCTATACTGCCATGTTCTGTTAAGTTATTTGGGGGCTGTACTATGATGTTTTGTTAAGTTATTTGGGGACTATACCGTGATGTTCTGTTAAGTTATTTGGGGGCTGTGCTGCGATGTTCTGTTGAGTTATTTGAGGACTGTGCAGTGATGTTCTGTTAAGTTATTGGGAGGGGGCTATACTGTGATGTTCTGTTAAGTTATTTGGGGGCTATACTGTGATATTCTGTTAAGTTGTTTGGGGGGGGGGGGCTATACTGTGATGTTCTGTTAAGTTATTTGGGGGCTATACTGTGATATTCTGTTAAGTTATTTGGGGGCTATACTGTGGTGTTCTGTTAAGTTATTTGGGGGCTGTACTGTGACATTCTGTTAAGTTATTGGGGGCGGGGCTGTACTGTGATGTTCTGTTAAGTTATTTGGGGGTGCACTGTGATATGCTGTTAAGTTATTTGGGGGTGCACTGTGACATTCTATTAAGTTATTTGGGGGCTATACTGTGATGTTCTGTTAAGTTATTTGGGGGCTGTACTGTGACATTCTGTTAAGTTATTTGGGGGGGGGGGGTGCACTGTGATATTCTGTTAAGTTATTTGGGGGTTGTACTGTGATGTTCTGTTAAGTTATTTGGGGGTGCAATGTTACATTCTGTTAAGTTATTGGGGGGCGGGGCTGTAATGTGATGTTCTGTTAAGTTATTTGGGGGTGCAATGTTACATTCTGTTAAGTTATTGGGGGGTTGTACTGTGATGTTCTATTAAGTTATTTGGGGGTTGTACTGTGATGTTCTATTAAGTTATTGGGGGGTTGTACTGTGATGTTCTATTAAGTTATTGGGGGGTTGTACTGTGATGTTCTATTAAGTTATTTGGGGGTTGTACTGTGATGTTCTATTAAGTTATTTGGGGGTTGTACTGTGATAAGTTATTTTGGGGTTATACTGTTATTTCGTTACGTTATGCTTTGAGTCGGGTTACAATAGGTCCTCAGTTCTCCTTGCTTGTCGTAAGAGGCGATTATATATAGGAGGAGATCCTTCGAATGAGACCGCAAAAACCGAGGCCCCGTGTCACAGCAGGTGTAGCGCGATAAAGATTCCTCCCTGCTCAAAGGCCGTAAGCTCCTAGCATAGGCCTAAATTTTACGGGCCGGCCCTTCACTGGCAACGGTGACTTCTCCATATGAGTGGGGAAAAAATTGAGTGGGACTTTAAACAACATAATATCAATCAATCATTATGTTATTTTGGGGTTATATCGTCAGAGTGTGAGATAATACTGTTCACCGTCAGACTGCTTCTGTTGTGATTTTATTAAGATTAAGCATGCCTAATTCTGAGGTTATTCTTATAAGAATAGCATGGTGAATTATTTCTTCATGAAAGATTAAGGTAACGAACAGTGATCAATATCTTAGAGTCATAATGTCGTGTTATGTTGGCATTTTTATCTCTCAAGTTTTGGATTTACTATAAAGGTAATGGTACACAGTTTATACGAGGCCTCTCTGAACAGTACCGGTGTATGGAGAAAGGTGAAGATAACGAACAGTGATCAATCTCATAAATCCCACAAGCAATACAAAATAAAGAGTTTGGCAAACACGGACCCTTGGACACACCAGAGGTGGGATCAGGTGCCTAGGAGGAGTAAGCATCCCCTGTCGATCGGTCACACCCGCTATGAGCCCTATATCTTGATCAGGTAAACGGGCTAGTCCGTAGTCAAAATCAATGTGCCAAGAACGGCCTAACAATCGGTATGAAACACGTCAAACAGCATTTGACCCAATGACAGGTTGTATGGGCATACTAGGTCATTATAACAACCATAAAATTTGCGAAATGTTAATATTAAACGAGACTGTTGAAACCCCTGTAACATCAACTTGTTTGTAAGTAGTCTGCCTCGATTCAAAAACTGATCATACGCATAAAAAATCTTGCATATCGAATCAATTGATAAACACCATATGCAGGTGATAATGGAATATTGCTACATAAATATGGGAAGTTGACGATGGAGAAGTTGAAATCATCCTGTTTGTCATAAGGTTGAGTTGTTAGTTTGCCCTTAATATCCATTTTCAATAAAATATCTAAGTACGAAACAGATGTAGAAGACTCTGGTGTCTTTTATCTCGAGTTCACAGGGGTATATCGAATCGACATATTAATGAAAATGTGCCTATGGAAATTACAACAGACTGTTGGAAGACGTGATCACCAAAGAATACGAAAATATTGTCAATGAGGAGCTCCAGCATATTTTTATTTCAACTTCAGGGTACTTGTGCGCGGAATCAGAGTGGTGTTTAACAAAGTAATTTTTTGGATGACTGATCACTATACACGAATATTTCCTTTTTCCATTTTTGTTGAAGAAGCAACTGTCTATGGTGTCAAAAAGTCTAGTCTTTAATTTATCGTGAGGAATGGTCGTATATAGTGTTGAAAAGTCATACGTTTTGATGCTGTTGATTTGAGAAAGGTTTTTGCGATTTCAAATTTACTAAAAGTTCTTTAGAATTTTTTAGAATCCATATTTGATTTACACCACTTCTGGCATATGTTGTAGTACAGTGCGTTTGAAGTTTCTCCTTCACAGCTGTTAATATTTTCGTGAGGAGCACAGATAGAGGCTTGGTAGAACCCAACAATGTATCTTACTTTGTAGGGGTTTGGGGGAGTTTAGGAATCCAGTATAGGTACGGTAACTCATATTCATCCATCCCATTGACTGGGGTATCAAATATGTCTAAAATTAAAGCATGATGTTGAATAATTTCATCTTTTGAAACGGCAGTTGGAGTATAAGTACGATTACCAAATAAGGTAAAGAAACTAACCGTTTAATGAACAAGTCGATTCTTACAGCGTTTCCAATCATTTTATTCTCTAAGCGATATTTGTTTTAAGAATTTAAACACAGATCGGAGCGGTAACATGAAAGACACGTTTGGTATATACATTACAAATCTTCATAACGAGGGTCGGTGGGAAAGCCTGTGCGCTGTATTTGTTCAATTTAACAAGGTTGTGTTTACATTGTTTTCAGTTTTGTGTATCTAAACGACGAGTGACCTGTCCGTAAAATGGTTTGCACAGTTTCTCTTTAGCCCCTGCGTATTGAGCGAATGTGAGGTCCACTAAAGACGAATAGGATAGGCTGGTTGGGATAGGCTGGTTGACATACACACAGGATTTGTTTTATGGCACATGTACTTATCTTTAACCGTGGTACTATTTTAACACACACACACACACACACACACACACACACACACACACACACACACACACACACACACACACACATCCCTACCTTCCTCGGGACAAGGGAAATACATACCGATGTTATAGCGTAGAATTTCCCCCCTTATAGACTTTCCCCCTGGAAAAACGGGCCAGGGATAGACATTCCCCCGGAAAGATGGGCCTGGCATAGAATTTCCCCTTAGAAAGAATTAACCCGGGCCCAATCCCCCTAGGACAAACCGTCCCAGAATAAAAAATTCCCCCTAAATGACAGTACGTTTTCCACCCTTTCTTACATTTTAGCTATGTATTTGTTTCCAGTTCTATTACTAGAATTCTCTTGCTTATCTAGACCCAGGAATTCTTTTTTTTTTTATCTGAGCAGGGCCTTGTGTATCACAATCATCATCTTATTTTTAAAAAAAAAAAAGAAAATTATTCAAATCGTGTAATGGTATATCAAAATTCATTCAAACATCTCAAATCTTTGCGTTATTTACTAGTATCTAACATTTGAAATAGTGAAGTTGGGAAGAAGTAATTGGTCTTTTAATTTAAAATTTCGAATTTAGATAACTTTCATTTATTCAGTGCAATTATTTTACTTTTCAGATATTTCAATTGTATATCTTTTTGTCGACTTTTTACGAAAAATCCTAATGATATTGACCATCGTTAAAGTCTTTTGAGAGGCATATTGTACAATTTATTTACTATATGCACTTCAAAGTTTTCAGCGTGTGAACTCAACTTCAACATCTCAAAAAAAAAAATTATTTTATGAATATCGCAATATTAATGAGCGCATATATCTATTCCATTAAAGTATAACAAATGAAATCCGGAAAAAGGAGGGATAAATTCTATATCAGGGCTTTTTTTACACCCTAGGGGAAACTCTATACTTACTTTGTACATAGGGGGGAAATCATATGCTGGGGCGCTTTATATAGCTCTTTCTCTCTCCCTTTCATATTCTAGTCTCGGCATTGTGGCTTTTTGAACTAAAGGGAAAAAAATGAATTGACCTTGAAGACTAGTATTTTATTTATTTATCATCTTAAGACCTCTAAACTATGGTAAAACATTATTCTAAATCCACATAAGTTCGGATTCGCATAGCTCTTTATGTTGCGATATCAGAATTTCCAGAATGCGGCTTTAATTTGTCTGACCTTGAAAAATACATTACCTTGAAAAATAATACTGTATCTTTTTCCTTAGACTTCTCTCCCATTAACCTATTCGATTGTTGATTTTGATTTTAATGCTAGATCTGTGTCTTTTCATTGACTTTGTTTGTTGTTTGATCGTGTTCTTCTGGCAATCATTGTTTTTCGCTGTTCACCATATCCGAATCATCAATGGTACGGCCTACCTAATATTGTTTTGAACTTAATCAGTCCATATCATTATCTTCCCACCATTTTATTCCATAATCACATTGTTTTGTAAGTTTTCCCTCTAAATTTATATGATTTCTGTAATTTTCAAGAATAATTCTATTTTCATCCCGACTCGACCATGGTACAAACTCTCTAAACCATAGTCAGTAAATAGGCTTTACAACGAAACCAACATCATTTTTATCACTCAGTACAACAGTGTATCACTCTTGTCACCAATGTAGTTTATCGATACTTGTCGTTTTTGCGTGTTATTTGTTTATGTAATATATGTCTCTTGATAAAGACGCGGGATGCGTCGAAAATTTGAGTTTTAAATAACCAACAGTGTCGTGGCCTTTTCAGTGCTTTTATATATATATATATATATATATATAAGCTACTGACAAACAAGTTGATGGTGCAGGGGCTTCAACAGTCTCGATTGAAGTCAACATTTCGCAAATTCTATGGTCGTTATAACGATCTAGTTCGTCAATACAACCTATCACTGGGTCAAATGCTGTCTGACGTGTTTCATACCGATTGTTAAGCCGTTCCTGGCACACTGATTTTGACTGCGGATGACTCCGTTTACCTTAACAGTATATAGGGCTCACGGCGGGTGTGACCGGTCAACAGGGGATGCTTACTCCTCCTAGGTACTTGATCCCACCTCTGGTGTGTCCAGGGGTCCGTGTTTGCCCAACTATCTATTTTGTATTGCTTATAGGATTTATGAGATTGATCACTGTTCGTTATCTTCACATTTCATATATATATATCAAAATATACTCAACTATTAGTCTCTTTACTTCTTAAGGATTATACTGTGAAACTATTCAAGTATACTCCATCGACTTTGTGATGAAAAAGTGAAGATAACGAACAGTGATCAATCTCATAACTCCTATAAAGAATACAAAATTAACAGAAGGGCAAATACGGACCCCTAAACATACCAGAAGTGGGATCAGATGCATAGGAGGAGTAAGCACCCCCTGTCGACCGTTTACACCCGCCGAGAGCACTATAGATTGATCAGGTAAAGGGAATAGCCCGTAGTCAAAATCAGTGTGTGAAGAACGGTCTAACAATTGGTATGAAACGCGCCAGACAGCATTTGACCCAGTCACAAATTAGATCGTTATAACAACCATACAATTTGCAAAATGGTGGCTTTAAACGAGACTGTTGAAATCCCCGTAACATCAACTTAGTTGCAAGTAGTCTGCCTCGATTTAAAAACTGATCATACGCAGAACAAACTCTTGCATATCAAATCGGTTTAGAGACACACATGTAAACACCATATGCATGTGATAATGGAATATTGCCACGTAAATATGGGAAGTTGACTATAGAGAAATTGTAAGTCATCCCGATTGCCTTTAAGTTGAGTTGTTAGTTTGCCGTTAACATCTATGTCCAATAGAATGTCTAAGTATGAAGCATATGTGGGAGACTATGTGGTGCATTTTATTTCGAATTCACTGGGATATATCGAATCAACACATGAATGAAAATGATCATTGTTGATAGATAAAACGCCGTCGATATATTCAATGCTGGAGGCCACAGCAAGAATTGTTTTCTTTTCATGTAAAAGCTTTTTGAATAAATGCTGCGTTCAAAGAATATAACAACATGTCAACTAATAAATGAGCACAATTTGTGCCCATGGGAATTCCAACAGACTGTTGGGAGACCTGATCACCAATGATTACGAAGATATTGTCAATGAGGAAGTCCAGCATCTTTTTAATATCAACTTCAGAATCGTGTTTTGAATGACTGATCACGAGACATGAATATTTTCTTTTTCTATTTTTATTGAAGAAGCAATTGTTTATGACCTCAAAAAGTCTAGTCTTTAATTCATCGTTAGGAATGGTCGTGTAAAGTGTTGAAAAGTTATACGTTTTGATGGTGTTGATTTGAGAAAAGTTTGATATCTAAAACCGCTAAATGTATTTGAATACAAATATATATGTATATACTTATGAATTAACAAATTTTGACAATAAACTCCGAAACGATTGCTCCAGAGTCACTGCTTGCACCTTTGATATTATTTCATATATGAGGTGAAGTCCATAAGCTATAATAGAATCTTACTTGATTAATAAATATCGGAAAATTAATTAAAAACTTATTTTAATTTTCGATAATCTACCATGGAATAGCAAAAATGAGAGTACAGTGGCGGACACGTTTTGGTGGAACTAAGCCAGTTTTCTGTTATTTTTTTTAAAGGACAACTTAAGATTATACGATATGAAGTAAATCCGTTGTTTATCGATGCTTGATTTTGATCTTACAAAAGAAATAAGATTTGATAACTGTTGCTATACTGCAACGTGAATATGTATGTTTATTCAGAAAAACAATCATGTTATATCTGTTTACAACATGTGATTCACAAAATACAAATATGTGGCAACAGTGACAATAGCAGATGGTGGTGGATAGAAAAATAAAGAATAATTAACAGATACATAAACCTATCTAACTATTTCTAATAAATCAATTACTATTTCTCTTAAACGCATTTGTCAAAAAATTTCCCTAAATATCGCAATTCTTTTACATTATTGGTACTTAATAATTGTATAAGTTTGATAGTTGAGGGTCTGAACCAGTAATATTTTTTGATAAATTCTTTTCTCAAATCTGAATATAAAGGACACTTCAAAACAAAATGATATTCATCTTCTAATTCATGACAGTGCGTGCATACTCGTTCAGATTTTTGTATACCGAGGATGATCTGTATCAAGTTTGATTGAAATTGGCACAGTTGTTCTGAAGAAGATAAAATGCGGGGGGGAAAATAAAATTTAAAAAAAAGTTTACAGACAGGCATATGACAGACAAAAGGCAGTGGCAGATTTAAGGGGGGGGGGGGCACAGCCTTAAATTTATATATACCAGTACCTACGTACCTTTTTCAATTTTCAAAGAGTGTGCAGATAGTCTTAGCCTGGTAATATTTTTTCTTTGTTCTGTAGAAAGTTTCTTTGTTAGATAAAACTGAAATGTATAAAGTTGTCAGTCAGAAATTTATAGATATAACATTTAGAGGATTCACTTATTATGCCCCTTATTTCTTGTAAAAATTTATCTCTTAACCTAGTGCTAAATTCGTTCAAAAAAGTTGTTTCATTCAAAACATTCATCCCATACATAGGAGAATCCATTTCTCTCTAATAAATTCTTAACATTTGCAGCCCAGTTTGTACACTTATTACATGTTAATAACATATTCTTATATATTTCTTTCAAAATACAATTGTCAGTCCTCAACAAAGTGAGCAAATACTTAACAATAGCCATATGTCTTCTATATTTCATTGGTAACACACCTAATTCATTAAATACTACTGCATTTATTGCTTTTTTATTCACACCAAATAAATGTTTACAAAATTGTGTAAATGCCTTATCTATATTTGGGGCTTTATGAAATCCCCATGTTTCACAACCATAATTCAATATAGGCATAATATACGTGTCAAACATATATATAATTCAGTTTCAACATTAAGACTGACATTCTTACATGAATTTCTTAAACCAAAAATCGCCTTTCTCCCCTGGTCTGCAATGATTTCTTGGGTGACACTAAATTTTCCATTGTAATTAAAAACAACCCCATAATAGTTAAAATTATCTACTATTTCTATTTGCTGATTGTCATATGACGAACATATATTGTTTTTCACCCTTCCTCCATTTCTAATTAAAGATAACAATTTTTGTTTTTTGTGGTATTTACAGACAGATTCCATGACTATGAGTAAGTCTCTAACTATTCAATAAATTATGTAGTTCAGAAGTAGATTCTACAAATAATACTGTATCGTCTGCGTACATCAATAAATATAAGTTCAAAGGACCTAAATCTAAACCATCACAATTGTTTTCTAAAAGAAAAGATTCAAAGTCGTTTGCAAACATATAAAGTGTACATTAATGGTGAGAATATGTTTGTATGGAGGCATGAGTGATAACTCTATATCATTAGAGATCTATATAGAAAGAGAGGGGTTATATTAGCTAGTCTGGTAAAAACACACACTACTTGCTTGTTTCTTTGAAAATTCTTTTCGAAATATGGCTGAATCTTAATTAAAAAAAACTCCGGTTATGTGGGATATGGTGCCCTCTATAACTAAACCTGACATAATGATTCTTGAACATTTCAGATAAATAATGATATTTACGTCAAAACCACTACCCAGCCCATCGAGTGTCTTCAGTTTGTTCAGAAATTCATTCAACCAGTTCTATAATTCATTGATCATAAAATCACCTTTATTACCAAAATAAAATTAGTTAAAATGTCATTTTCCCCCCATGTAATGTGTTGGTTAATGCTTTCAGTTTAAGTGAAAACAGGGGTTTTTAATTAAATATTTGCTCAAACTGAAGTAGAAATTATTGCATGGGATTCTCTGTTTAAAGAATAGAAGGACATCTCATGTTTACTTGGAGAACTTGTCATATAATATCTTCCTTTCAAAGATTGGAGTTCTGTTGAAGAATAAAAACTTCTTTTGCTACTCTACTCGAGAATAATTTAACTAATAAACTAGTTAGCAAATCAATACATCTCTGCCCCCATCCCCTGAAAATAATAAAAAAGAAAAAGACATTTACGGCAATATCCATTTTAAAAATCGCTATAGTTTTACCCAAATCAGGTCCAAATTCAAATTGTTGAAAAACTTTTTCATTACAAACACCGAAGCAAGAAAATATATTAATTAAGTCCACTTCTCGGGGCTTCTTTCTATTTCTCCATAATTTTAGGGGGGAAATAGCAAGGGTTATGAAGATTTTTGGTCCAATAAATTTCTTTTATTTTCACCCATGGTTTTCATGTAAAGTTCTATGGTGCATTATTTCGCTGTAAATAGATATATATATATATATATATATATATATATATATATATATATATATATACTACACATGTACATGTATTTCAGATGGGGAATATAATTGTTATCCAAATACATGTAGCATACCATACATATAGCTTTATATTATATATATCCCACCGCTTCAAAATTCAAATTCAAATGCTTTATTGACGATTACCAAAGATGAGGCGTACATCATAAATTAACATCATACTAGTATACTAGTATATATATAAAACATAATACACATTTTCAGATTAACCACAATTGTCCTGATTTCTCAATTCAGCGTACCTTAGATTAAAAAACTCATTCAAATATTGACAAAAATGTTTTGTGAATGTAATATTTTCAGGATTCATGAGACTTTTTATAGAATTTGCATTCAAATCACCCAAATGTTCTGAATATTTATTCCTTAAGTGATCGTATTTTGTACAAAATAATAGGAAGTGCTTCTCATCCTCAACTTCATTCAAGCAGAATTTGCAAAGTCTATTAGATCGTGGAATTGGAGGTGTACAGTTTCTCCCGGGCCAACCTCAATATTGAGGGGATGTGCACTTAGTCCTAGTTTAGTGAGTAGAGATCTGTAAGCTTTTGGTAATGTAGATTTCAAATATTCTTGCAATTTAAAATTATAATTGTATACTTGGCTATAAAATACAAGTTTTCCACAATCTGTTTGTTTTATGTTATCAAATTGATTATCAAAAAGGAGGTAGGGGGGGGGCATGTAAATGAGAAAAATACAATCTTCAACATTTAAGATAGAATTTGTAAAATTCTATCATAAGACAAATAGTAAGTAAATAAAGTAAAATCACAATTTCCATAGTGTTAAGTCACGTGTTGCAAAATCGAATCTTTATTAGTGGATGCAAAAAAAAACAAAACAAAACAAAACAAAAAACCCCACAAACCACCAAATATGGAAAGGGGTCAGTATCAAGGTCATTGGATAAATTAGTAACTCAAATCGTTTAAAAAAAACCTCGGTATTTTCATTCCTCCGAAATAAGCATGAAATGATCGTTTATTTCAGACGTCTGGGTGTGACAGAGGCCATACAAGGACTGACGTTATCATTTAAGCATTACACTTCTGCCTAAATCAAACTTGTTTGACTTCTACAGCTTAGTTTCCAGCCCTCCGTAAATTTGTCGACATCATATGTTATACATGAAAATGTTTGTCTGCATTTCATGAATAATAAGAAGAAAAATCCAACAATCATTTGTTTCAACTCCGTTTCTTTAAGTAATGAATTGTTTATTTAAACATTGCCTAAGCCGAGATTTATATATGATTTAAGACAAAAATAATGTTTGGAATTTCTTCCTTAAACATCAATGTCAGACATATTTTCTAAGATAAAAAGCGAATTAACTCAAAGTAGCTATTTTACTTTCATTTTTAATCATTTTTCTTAAACACACGTTTATGTACCTTCATTGAAAGAAGTAAGTTTTGCAAATCCTCTATCTACATGTATCTGTGTTACAGTACTTTTTGTGCCGTTGTTCAATGAGCATCTGGAAAATCGTTCCATTTCTTGGAAATTTTGGGCATTGTACGTAGGTTGTTGTGCATGTTGTTTGATGTAGCATTCGACAATGGATAAAGACGTCACCAGGTGAAACGTCACAAATGATCAATGAAAGGCGCTCAGGGCCGTAGCAGTGAGATTTTTGTTGTTGCTGGGGGTTTTTTTTGGGGGGGGGTGTATTGTTTTAAACTGTGCCAATCCCTACGGTAACACTGGACCTTTAAGGTCTCATCCGAAACGAAGAACCATGGCTTTCATTTCTAATGCCGGCTCATGGCGAAAGAACTATCAAACCTTTGTTAAACGGCATAGGTTTCACTCGGTACCAGGAGCAAAAATTGAACCCACGACCTCCCTGTTACGAAATAAGCATCCTAGCTAACCACTACATTGTAGGTCGCCACCACCAGTAAATTGTTTAGGTATCATCTTCATTAATGAATTATGTTGATTAGAAATCACAGCATCGGAGTTGAGTCAGTTGACAATTGTTTTTGAATTCGTGAAATGAGAAGAAACACTCTCATTTATAATATATGATGATGTCATGTTGCAGAGGGTTTTGGGACTTGAACGGGATCTTACATTGAAAACGTGAAGATGATGCGAACAGTGATCAATATCGTAAATCCTATAAAGAATACAAAAAATTGAGAGTAGAGTAAATAAGGATCCACGGAAACACCAATGGTAGGATCAGGTGCCGAAGAGGAGTAAGTATCCCATATTGACTCGTCACATCCGCCGTGACCCCAATCTCTCACCAGAGTGCGTATTACGCTGCGCTACAACACCTCTGTCAACGTCTGAATGTCAAGATTCTTGGCAAAACTTATTTCTACCTATTGCATAATAAAGTATGATTTTACAAGTTTTAGTGTTAAGCTTAAAATCTTACAGTAAGTTCACAAAAACAACGAATTCCATGATTATTCTAGTATTATTGGATGAATGAATATTTATATAAAACCTTTTAATTCGCTCAGGTGTCTCATATTTACCAGCTTCTGCGTTTATAAAATTCAGACAAGTGTTTGATTTGCTTAGATATGATCATTACAGTTTGATATGCTAAGTTAGTTTTAGTACGTTTTGATATGATTTTTAGACGTTGACAGAGGTATTAGTGGAGCGTAGCGGGAACGATAACTCTGGGTAGAGATTGCCGTGACCCCTATATATCTTGATCTTGTAAACGCAGTAATCTGTAGCCATGATATCACGTGAAACTGATAGCATTTGATCTAATTGGCAGGTTATAAACAATGTAATATGTAAGCTCTATAAGAACATTTTTATATCAATAAATTGGACCACATACAATATTGTATGATCTTCAACTTAGATGTCAATGTCAAATTGCCCGAGCAACAAAAAATAATGTGTGCTAAAAATAACTAATTTTTTTTGACAGTTCAGAGGAAATTCATGATAGCTCAAGTGTTACATAATCTATCGACTTAAAAACAAACTCCTCCGTAAATTAGGATAATGAGATATCTCACCCCCCCCCCCCTTTACTTTATGCTCTAGTGACTTCCTGCGATTTTTATATGCATTTACTTGTCGTTTTGCAACCTAGCGCCACGTGAAACCCATGACGTTTACATTTAGGTGGTGAATGTTCCTTTGCAAAGCGTGTATAATGTAGAAATGAAAGATTAAGCCTCTAGTTTCTCTAATACGGCCTTAAGAGCTCGAAGGTTTCCTGTCACGATAGGCGGCAGCACGATTAAGAACCATTACTGTAACGGCCCTGGGCGCCAGGCATAGGTCAAAATTTGTGGCACTTCACATACAGCTGGTAATATACAAACAAACAGGTTTACGATTTATAACATTTGCAGTGATAAGAAAACTGATATTAGTAACTTAGACGGATTTTTAAAATACTTTAAGCTGAAGATGATATACTGCGAATATCTCCTATTGACAGTCACATAAATTGGTAGAAACGGTATTTAAATGGATCCATGCACTTTTGAAACTAAACGAGCGATCCATGTATACTTATTGCATAAAGGATTTTCAAATTAGACAAAGTTTTTAAAAACGTATTTGCTTGGAATTAATAACCTTCACACTCCTTAAATCAATTTTGAATATTAATTTTGAAGGAAACTTTATCGTGTATATAGTCAGTTGGAAGAAACCCACACCTGTTTATTAGAATACTTCATCAACATAAAAGAAAATGCAAATTTTCAAACATTATCGGTAACTCGTACAGTGTATAGATTTATTAAATTGAACTATTTTATTCAATATTTCCGTAATCTTGTCAGAACGAGATCTAATTAATTTTGTGCAATACTGACACTGAGGTACAGCAATAAAACCAGACAGCCTCGGCCTTGTAAACTGACACTTCAAATTCTATATCACAAATATTTTTCTTAAGTTGATGTGCAATTTATAAAACAGCTAATTTCGTAAAATATCAAAGTCATTTGCATATCATTCAAGAATCTTAATACTGATAAATCAAACAAACAGGGACCCTGACGTCGGATTAGCAATCCTGTGAAAAGGGAATATATGTGGCATTTTGTCAATATTTTTGAGTTTACGACAAAAATGGATGGATAACGGTGGACATTAAAAAAATCGCAAAGGTCCGATTGATTGACGACTGTCAGCGGGATGGTGAATAGGGACCACCTCGCCTCTTTCATCAATGGAAATCAATTGATCACAGCTAATAGTAGACCTCATAATGAACCGAGTCTGTGAATCTAATTATAAAGACATTTGGAGTAATCTGTTTAATTACAACCCGATAAAGTCACCGACCCTAACAATTTGACATGGTACATGTTTCTATTGTTTGTTTGTTTTCTATTCTTTTTATTTGTAATAAGATGTTTAGTCAAAATCATATCTATTCTTTCATTCATAGTGAAAAAGAACCAATCGACCGTCTTCTATCAATAACTAAGGACATAGCCATTATGTAATTTAAAATAATATAATCTTTCCAAATATATTCGAAAAATTTATAAAGATATCGCTATTTTTGTAAATGAAAGTTTGTATTCGGGTATGGAAGCTTATTATATTCACTCTATCGAAGACGTCAAGAAATTGTTTTCTAGATACAGAACTTTGTCGATATTTTCAGAAATCACGTGACTTCATAGACAAGCTTAGTATCTTTTAAGCTGGTCTTTATGCAGACAATATGATTTACACACACACAAAAATCATTTTGGTCCATTTTTGTTATTTTTCTTAACAATCACACAGCATTTCTCCGTTTACACTTGTTTTTGCGCGTATTATCCAGTTCAGTTCAGTTCAGTTTATTTCTTTGTGCCATCTGGCACATCAGATATACAATTTTATACCTAATGAAATATAAGGTGAACAACATACACATAATCAGAGCTATATATCAGCATACACAAACATATAAGTATAAAAGATAATATTTGTAATATAGGTGATTGCGTGAGAGTTGTATGAAAATAAAAATAGAAGGAAAAAAATGTGTTAAATGAAAAAGAAATGGGGTGTAATTACAATTGTGAATTATCCTTTCTTATTTTCTCTGCTAGGAATAAAAAATTTCCCAAGTTTCGCAATTCTTTAACATTTTGTACACTTAATAATTGGATTAATTTGAAAACGCTTGGACGTCTAAAATAATACTTTTTGATATATAAATTGCGTATTTCTTGGTATTTTGGACATTTCAAAATAAAGTGAAACTCATCCTCTACGTCTTTTAAATCACACAATGTACATATTCTATTGTTCCTAAGTTCATTTTTGTATCGACCTGATTCTATATTAAGATTGTGAGAGGATAGTCTGAATCTAGTTATAGTTTTTCTATGTATTTCACTCATTGATTTAGATATATAATACTGTAATCTAAAATTGCCTGCTATATATTGATAGTATTCCCCTCGTGATGACTTTCTAATTGCAGAAAACATTTCTTGCTTATGTAAATCAAAAAATCTTTGCTCTAATATTTTTTGCGTAGGTTTATCAATAATATTTTCATTAAAATTGTATCCAAGACCTAAGCGATTTAATTCAGTTCGTATGTCATTAACCCAAGGATCATTTAAATTTTCTCTGTCTTCTAAACACTATCGCAAAATACAATTATCTGAATTCTTTAATTTTATCCAATATTTAAGGATTCTTGATTTTCTAATGATATGCAGGGGAAATCTCCCTAATTCATAATACACTAAGCTATTGCACGTACTTTTCTTTACCCCTAAAACGTTTTATACAGAATAATGCATGTAATTTTTCAACATCTTTGGCTTTATGAAAACCCCAAACTTCACATCCGTAATTTAAAACACTGTTTACATATGTATAAAAAACAGAACACTTACTTTTAATGTTAAATTGGTATTTCCTTAGTTTACTGTTAATTGCAAAAAACGCTTTCCTCCCTTGATCTGCTACATGTTTTTATATAATGTTAAACTTTCCATTATAATTAAATAACATTCCTAGATAATTAAATTTATCAACCGTCTCAAGCTCCCTCCCATTGTAGAAAAATGTTTCATTACCTCTTATTTTACCTCCGTTTCTGAAGATCATTATTTTAGTTTTATCGACATTTAAAGTTAATTTCCATTCATTGTTTAAAGTGTCGAGCATACGATGTAGGGACTCAGGACTCTCAGCAAACAGAACCATATCATCAGCGTACATTAATAAAAACAAGTTTAACATATTCAATTCAACAAATGAACAGTGCTCTCTAATAAAACGCATTTCACAATCATTCACATATAAACTGTACAATATAGGTGACAATACCTCACCCTGGAAAAGCCCGATCCTATTTTCAAAGTATTCCGATAGCAAACCATTGTGCTTTACACAGGATTTTACATATATATATATATATATATATATATATATATATATATATATATATATATATATATATATATATTTATATTCATTTACTACACAATACCTGGCTGGTTTTTGTGCGTATTTCCATTTATACTACACAGTCCCTGGCTGGATTTTACGCGTATTTCCAAAAACTACACAGTCCCTGGCTGGTTTTTGTGCGTATTTCCATTTATACTACACAGTACCTGGCTGGTTTTTACGCGTATTTCCAAAAACTACACAGTCCCTGGCTGGTTTTTGTGTGTATTTCCATTTACTACACGGTACCTGGTTGGTTTTTACGCGTATTACCCATTTACTACACAGTACCTGGCTGGTTTTTACGCACATTTCCAAATACTACACAGTACCTGACTGGTTTTTAACGCGTATTTTCATTAATTAGACATTTCCTGGCTGGTTGTTACACGTATTATACATTTACTACACAGTTCCTGGCTAGTTTTTACGCGTATTACTATTCACTACACAGTACCTGGCTAGTTTTTACGCGTATTACTATTTACTACACAGTACCTGGTTAGTTTTTACGCGTATATCCATTGTTACATGTATTTCCAAATACACGGATCCAAGATGATGGTATATACTTTACAAATTTCAGGGGTTGAGTGGATGAACTCGGGAGTCCCTCCCCCACCCCTCCCAGTGGTGGATTTAAGGGGGCGAAGCAGCCCCCCCCCCCCTAAAATTTTCAAATCTAAGTTAAATCGTGAAAGAAGTAATAATTTCTTCCACCTTTGGAGAAATAAATGACAAAATCTTTCGATTTATTGAATTACTTTTATTGGTAGAACTTACGTTTTTTTTCAAAAACCCTTAAAATTTGCGTCATTTTATTTCATCTTATCAAAAATGATAGAAAATAGTGAAAATGACTACATAGGAGACATAGTTTAAGCCCTATAAAATCTGCGAAATCCATGAGCTTCCGGCTGGGCCCCACCAGGGCTTCGCCCTGGACCCACTGGGAACCTCAAGGCGGCCCCCAGACCCCCTGCCTCATAAAGTTGCACCTCCCTAACCGCAATTCCTGGATCTGCCCCTGCCTCCCCCCACCCCCTCTAGTTACGCACATGTTCCATTCGAAGCTGGTTGTTACACACATTCCATTAGCAATACAGATTCTGGTTGGTTGTCATATTATTTCCTTCCATTGTATAAAAGGATGTGTATGCTACAGATACAAGAAAGTTTTATACATTTGTAACCGCTCCCCCCCCCCCCCCCCCCCCCTCCTTATCAAATGTACGTGTTGTGACTTTTTTATTTTATTTTATGAAGAAGTATGATGCTGGGCTGAGAGACATATAGACTTTAAAGAAAATACAATTAGAGATCTTCGTCTTACATTTTCATAAAAAAATTTACAGATCGATCATCAAATAAACAATGTTTTTTCATCCTCAATATCTTCACAATGATAAAGTCTACGATCCCTGGGTATAGTGAATTTACAATATTTATTTAGGCTTAAATATTTTTAAAAATATGTATTAAAAAAAAAAAAAAAAAAAAAAAGAAGTATGATAAGTTTCACTGAAAACATGTGGAATTACATCTCTGGTTTCTTAAAATTATACATGTTTAAATAATTTACTGTAAATTATAAGCTTTCCTGACCGATTGATAATATTTTCTTGTAATTCGCCATAGTTATTTTGCAAAAGAAATGAAGTTTGTGATCATACATTTTAAATGTTGTATCGGCGTTTTAATTCAACATTTTCTATATTAATGATTTGATACATTTCTGCCAGCATTTCCCCTTACGTCGTCTTTGGCATACCGTACCCAATAATCTAGGTATCGGCTTGCTTCAACAATATCGTATGGTTTTCATTTGATTTTGATATCAAATATTAAATGTTTCAAATCTGGAATGTTAAACTTAAACAAGCAAAAAAGAAGAAAAAGAAAACAACAACAACAACAACAACCCCCCCAAAAAAAAAACAACAACAAACAACCCCACCCCCCCACCCCAAAAAAAACCCATAGATCTATAAACTTTTGATATCTATAAATTTATATGTAAGGGAACAATCTAAAGTGCTGTTCAAAATAAAGTTGTTGGGTTTTTTTCAATATTTCAAACGCGTTGTTATATAAAAAAAAAAAATTATAGGATCATTAGTAAGTTTTATCATCGAGTAAATTGTCGTATCATTTTCGGACTCTTGCAACAAGATTGTCACAAAACGGAAAGAGAGTTTGATTGGAAAATGATACAATACTTGAAGTTACTACAATGACAATAATTATGCTTTTGTAATGGATTTCATAACAATCCTATAATTTCATATTGTAAGCTATTTGAGGAACAAACCACGACAATTGGGCTTTCTTCTTCTATAAAATGGAATATAAAATAAATTACATCTTTTATAGATTCGGGATAAATGAAAGTGTCAAGTCATCAAGGTACTTTTTTTTTTGTGTCTTTTTTTTCCGGTCTCGTAACACATCTTGGATACTTGAATTCTTTATATGATCATAATCATATTTACAAATGCATCAATTCATTCATAGCTTGCCAACTACATAATGTTTGAAAATGTATGCTTTTATCATTTGACGAAGAATTTTGTAACGAAGATTTAATTTTTATTCGTTAAAAAGTAAAGTAAATTTTATTTAAAGTCGGCACTATATACATTCAACAAATCAAACACTAGCTCTGTAGAACTTTTTGACCGACTATCACATACATGTATATCAAAGATACATAGCATGCATGTACACATATACACAGACATATCACAGATTAACAAAAGAATACAAAATAAAAACAAAACATTTCATGCAAGAATATACAGATACAAAAGCATAAGAGTTAGAGGAAGAAATAAAATACTACAAGCAAGAGTAGAAAGTATATAAAAATCAATAAAATGATTAGCAACAATTTTTGGAACTGAATCTTTTTCTTTTAGATGAGACATAAAAACTTTACAATTCAATATATTAGAATATATTTCATGAAGCAGCACTCCGTATTGCTGAGGTAAGCGAGATAACCGCAACTGAGATGATCTTTCCGGATAAACCAGAAAATTTGCAGTTTACTTTTATCAAAGTACATCCTGTTTTGAGGAAAGGTAAGTCATAAAAGTTGCAGTTTCTGAATTTGATAAATTATATTGACTGAGCGCAAGTGCAGCAAAAACAAATTGGTACAATGTATATCATTACTTTGTATTTTTGGTTTCAAAACAAACTCCTTCTAGATATTGATTTTTATTACGAGAGGCCGCGATAATTTTAGTTTTACCTGTAGTTTCACTTCTGTTTGAAAATGACTGTCGTCATTACTAAGTTTTTCGGGGGAGGGACTTCCCCTTTCCTTCCAAAATTCTTAAAAAGCTCTACACCCGGAATCCAGTGACCCCAGGGAGAGAGGATACAATTGAATTCACGAATTTACGCTTTTTGTTTTAAAATAAAACAGCAGGTAAACTTGACAAGATTATATCATCTCAGGAAAAGTTTATCAATAACAATCAATTCAGCAGGTTACGAAAATTTATTTTGGGATAAAATCCGTGTAACATGTGACGACAGAAAAGGATATCACTAAGTTTTAATTTATTTTCATTGAAGTTTCATTCATTCATACCACAGAAGTCAACAGTTTTAGGCCAAAATTAAAAAGGAGTTTGTTTGCCATCGCGCGACCGACCCATTTTTAACCCCCCGACTGGAAAGTTTTTAATGACATAATTTCGGCCATGATTTTTTTTCCACTCGATTTTCCGACTTCTGTTTTTCTTTCAAGTTCCTATCCGCATTTGGTTCATCTTCACAAGTCAAGGGTTATTGATTCGTTACCTCGCACCATGCTCGCATCAGTCACCAAAACACGGGTTTGGGACAGGGGATGACGCAATAAGCTAAAATCAAATCATCCAATGAGATTCCTCGTTTAAGATGCAAGTTTGGAAAGAGCAAAAACAGAAAGTAAACAATGATCTTTGTGGGGTACTTTTCTTAACATCAAGAACATTGCGTGTTGTTTTTATTTTGTAACGAGATAACTAATCAATAGCCCTTGACTTGTGAAGATGCGTTTGGTTTTGTTTTTAGTTTTGTTCTTTGCGGCATTTTGTAAATCGCCGCAATTTTAAGCGCTCAAATGATCGATTGGGCACATGGCATACTGGTAGAATTTTATCAATCCGACGAGGCATCATTTGATAATTATGGACACAAACAACAACTGTGTCCAATGAAAATGTAAATGGGTGCCCCGAATATTCGGAAATGCCCACAATTTACTGAAATGCCCCCAGGAATTAATTTTCGAAATACCACCTAAAAGTATCGAAATTCCCCTCTAATTACATGTACAGTGAAACTTATCTAAACCGGCCAGCTGTCGGACCGAAAAAAACGGCCGGTTTAGAGGGGTGGACGGTATACCGAGAATTTAGCATTTAGAGACATTTCAGCTCAATTTTTATTAGATATTTCATTGACATACTACAAACCATATAATATGGTGTTCAAGGACCATTATTTCACTATTGGAAATAAAACAAAATAATTTACTAACATGTTTATTTTCAATTTATAGCACCAAAACTAATTAAACATGAATAAACATTTTTACAATGACATGCATAAATAATGGAAAACATTCCGTTTAAATAAAACTGCATTTGATATATGTATAGAAATCTGTAGACTAGCAGTATTTATGTAGAATTTCGGCTTATGTTTTAATTTTTAATAAACAAAGCAAACACAGCCATTTGATTGCTGTAATTAATACACAGAGTAGGTACTGCTCACTTTGATATGGGGATCTATGATCAATTATCCGTGGAGATCAAATTAGTCCGCTTGTACTTACAGGTAATTATTACAAGAAATAGTCTTGCTGCAATCATCTAATTTTAACTAAAAATTTATAACAGGATACATAAAGAAAACACAGAGGCTTATTATTGGAATTCCTCTTACCTATAGAAACTCTGTTTACGTCCATTGCTTAACAAATTTGTTTTGGCGTTTTTGAAAAGTACAGTAGTAAATATATAATTTTAATTTTGATGTTTCTTAGGAATTTTAAGTCTATGGAAACCCCCAAAAATCATTTATCTATTGAAAATTATCATTAACAGTCATGGGTTTGTTGTTTATTAACTACCGCTTATATCCATGGTGCAACAATATGGCGTATTGATTGTATTCATTCAATATGTGCATATCTGTTCATAACATATCCTACAGAAATTTGAAAGGGTCACTTGGATTAGCCAAGCACCAATTAACACCCTGGACATCACAGGTAAACTATAGAACTTATAGAGGCCACTTGTGTTTTTCACACCTCCAGTTGATAATTTCCCACCTGGCCAGTAGGTCAGTCATTTTTCACACCTGGCCTGTCTTAATCACCCCTCTGGCCAAAATTTTCTAGTCTTCAAATAGTGGCCAGTATTATAAGGGTAAATTACACATGTTTGTTAACAAATGTACTTTAAAAAGTGGCCGATGTCCGATTTTCAGGGGTGGTCGGTTTTGTGAGACTTTCTTTGTAAGGAAATGTTAAGGTTTCTGCCGGGACTTTGAAAATCGGCCGATATTCAGGGAGAACCGGTTTTCTGAGGGGCCGGTTTGGAGAAGTTTCACTGTATATACATTAATGCAGATTAAGTTTATATACAGGGTGATCCAAAACATGTTACACTTTTAAACTGTTATAAAATTTTAATACCTTAAAGACCCAAAAAAAAACACCATAGGGTTGCTCCACGGATGACTGAATGTGGGCGGAGCTTATCCATGGTCAATGTTATTTACCTGGAATTTACCTGGCCAAGAGATCAGTTATTGTGTATATTTTTATGATATACACAGGAAATTTCTCAGGTTATTACAAATTATGCTTAGTGTCTTGATTTGTGCCAAAAAAAAAAAAATTAAAATTTCTACCTACATGCATACCGCATTTCTATTTCCCGTAAACCTTCAAACTTGGTCATATTTATGTATTGCAAATGACAGGTTTAGCCCATTTCTAAACCTTTGCTTTTTAAAACTTCTAATTAAATTGTTATATATCGTATATAAATAATTTCCTAAATATAATATTACCCGGCGTGTCCTGGGAGTTCGCGGTGTCGTGGGTGTAGTAGGTAAAATATCCATGTTTCGAGAGAATGAATAAATCCAAGTAGATCTGTGTACATGTACAACCAAATGAAGAATGGTCAAGATACCCCTCAATATGGGCTGTCTGTAGGGTTTCTGTAGCTGTAGTGTTTGCGTAATGGTGGTATCCCAAACAGAAGCTGACACGAAGTCCCCCCCCCCCCCTCCTCTCTCTCTATCTAGGGTTTCTGTGGACATAGTGTTTGTGTAACGATGGCATCCCAAACAGAAGCTGACACGAAGTATACACCCCCTCCTCTCTCTCTCTTTAGGGTTTCTGTGGACGTAGTGTTTGTGTAACGATGGTATCCCAAACAAAAGCTGACACATAGCTAGTCTACCCCCCTTTCTCTCTCTCTCCCTTACTCTCAATCATTGACTAAATGAGTAATTATTGTCATACGTATGCAACACTATTGCCATGCCATATTATTTCATCTATATTATTGCTACAGTTTTACACATCTCTCTCTCTCTCTCTCTCTCTCTCTCTCTCTCTCTCTCTCTCTCTCTCTTTATAAACATAAAACCGTAATAAATTATAAATAGCTCAACAACTCTCTCTCTCTCTCTCTCTCTCTCTCTCTTTTTTTATCTTTATAAATATAAAGCCGTGATAAATTATAAATAGAAATATCTCAGTAACTCTCTCTCTCTCTCTCTCTCTCTCTCTCTCTCTCTCTCTCTCTCTCTCTCTCTCTCAATATAAAGCCGTGATAAATTATAAATAGAAATATCTCAATAACTTATTTATGCTTTTTTACTGTTGTTTGATTTCTGATTGTGTAATTTATAATCCATGTGGTATCTCAAACAGAAGCATTTTTTAAACTACTGTAACAGTTTTACGCATGGGCAATATAACCATTATACATGTTGATGTGCTGCGCCAATAAAGAATTGTCCATGTTTTTATAAATATAAAGCCACAATAAATCATTAATAGAAAATATTCCAATAACTTATGTTTGTTTGGGTTTTTTTTATTATTATTATTATTGTTTGATTTCTGATTGTTTAATCTATAATACATGTATAAAGATGACCAAGGTCTCTGCAAATGTCAATCAATCTAAGCTCTATTGTTAAAAGTTTGATTGACCATTGATCGCGACACAGGTAAAATTTGGGGGCGTTAACTTAAAGTTGGGTCTTTAAGTTACAATTATGAAATTTACAACATATAACAAAAAGGATTTAAATTTTTTGTCAATGCATACATTTGTCACAGCTTCCTTGTTAATCACCAAAAACTTTCTTCGGAATAATATATGTCATTTTACAACATATGTTCCAAATGACGTCCCTTTGTCTTTAACATTATTTGAACACAATTTCTGAAGTTTTTTACCACAGCTTTACATGTATCAACAGAGATTGATCTTATTTCTCGTGTAATTGCTGTTTTTAAGTCTTTTGTTGTTTGTGGGGAAGGAGAGTACACTCTGTCTTTTAGATAACCCCACAAGAAGAAATCAAGGGGGTTCAGATCGGGGGAGTGCGGTGGCCAAACATTTGCGGTACGATAAGAAATGTATTGATCACCAAACGTGTTGTCAAGCCACTGAAGAACACAACCTGCAGTGTGTGGCGTAGCACCGTCCTGTTGAAACCACACATTATCGAAATTTACAACTTTTCGTCTAAGAGCTGGTAGAAATTTTGATTTCATTAACTTTAAGTATCGTTCAGAATTTACCGTCACTGCATCGCCTTCGGTGTCTTCGAAGAAAAAAGGGCCAATTATTCCGCTTGAATTTAATGCAGCCCATACAGTAACTTTCTCACAGTGAAGGGGTTTTTCCACATAAAAATTGGGTTTCGCCGAACCCCAGAATCTAAAATTCTGTTTATTGACAACATTATTAAGATGGAAGTGGGCCTCATCGGAAAACCATATGGCATCTGTAAAATTTTCAGAGTCGGGTCTACTTAAAATCCAATGGGCAAACTCTAAACGACTTCTAATGTCTGTCTCTTTTAAATGCTGTATCACACTTATCTTGTATGGAATCAATTTTAAATCAAATTTGAGCATTCTATGAATACTAGATTTGCTAACGGTGCCATTCAGTTCATGCAATACCCGTCTAACTGATTTCAGTAATAACTCTATCAATGACATCAATGTTCTCTTTGGTACGGGCACTCCTTGGTCTCCCAATACCAGAATTGCGTCTTGTGTCATTTGTGGTGCCTTTAACTTCAAACTTCCTCACAAATCTGTAAATTAGCATTCTGTTGAGCACTTTCATTCCAGGATGTTGTTTTCTCATGGTTCTAATGACTAAAGTAGCAGATTTACACTCATAGTAAAGTTTGACAATTTCTGCCAGCTGTTCACATGAAGGTTCCATCTTGAAAATGGGATGACGTCATTATGAAGTCATAATTAACTGACTATTTAACAGAATTTCCCGAAATTTTGTCAAATAAAATTTATATTAATACACTAGATGTTGACAAAATATCTTTGTAATTGCTTTTGTTTTGATAAAGTTATAGATGATTAAAAGTGTAACGCATGTTTTGGGACACCCTGTATGTTAATCTTTTATGATAAAATGTTTTTAAATTTGTGATTGTAAATTTAGGAAATTCAGTTGTGTTCAATTCTCACATTCACGATGTTTCTAAGAAAGATAACTTTAGCAAAATTTATACATGTATATCACTGATGATTTTTTCCCCTATACAATATTTGTTTGAATTGCAAAATATATCTGAATGTTGATTTAATTCAACTTAAGCAATGTAATGATTAGGAAATAATGGTTGAACATATTCTTCTAAATGAAAGAAAAATAACATGAGTTACCTTCCTTAGATTAACACAAATTCTAATAACAAGACTTTTTTTATTAAAAATTTTATGTTATTATTTTTTCAGAGACGATATTTTACACATTGAATCAATCCCTAATCTTTCAATTTAACTTTAAAAAATTGATTTAAAGGGGAATTTCGTTAGTTCTAATGGGCATTTCGGTATTTCTGGAGGCATTTCGGAAAATCACGGGCATTTCGGTAATTCGAGGTACCACGGAGCACGGATTTAATGTATCAGAAATCGTTTGACCAACATCATTGAACATGAAATTGTGTTGAGTTTATACGAATAATGTTTTAGTTCAACAGCAATGCTACCAAGTTTCAGTTGCCTAATACATGCATGTTACATTGGCCATTGAGAGTAAAATCATGGCAACCAAGACTCTAGACAAATTTGAAAAAACAATGGACATATTCAAGACCTGGAAAACAACACCCACAAGACAAGCACCATATCAGAATAAGAAAATGATATATGAGCCATACACAAACTAATCCTGTCCATGAAGTTAAAACTGCACTTTTTAGAGAGGTTTCTGACAGTTCTGCAAGTAATTCACTGTAATAGGGTTAATTCATCAAAAGAACACAAAATATAAAAACAGAGTTTTGATATTCAATATATTTTAAGCAAAAAAAAAAAAAAAAAACCCTGACCGACCCAATATTTTTTATGACCCTCGGGCTATGGCAAACCAACATTTTTTTAAATGTGGCCTTATCAATAAACAAGAAATAAAGTTAAATAAGCAAAAACCTAGCCATGAGCTTTGCTTATTTTGACTTTATTTCTCATTTATTGATAAAATTGCTAACTCCTGTGTAGTTTAATTTGTGAACTGTGCCATGTAAATACAGTGGAGCCTCGTTAATCCGGACACTTTGGTTCCCAGCAAAATCGTCCGGATAAATGAAGCGTCTGGATAATTGAATCGCATATTTTCTATCTGTACATAAGTAACCAATATATGCCTACTTTATTGATGCATAGTGAATTAAACACATTCTATCATTGGATTTAACCATTTGCATTAGTAATGATAATGCTAACATTTACATGTATTTCAAAGCACTGGAATTTAATGTACGTGTTCAGTGTATTTGCCTCTGCTTACATTGTACATATTCATGAGCCGTACAAATAAAAATACAAAACTGTGTACCGTATGCACTAAAACAAATAATGAAGCACTTTATGTAACTATAAGTAAATAAATCATTAGTAAATAACATAATCATTTACACTTCAAACATTTCATCACACTTTTACTTCTTAAAGAGGCCGGTAATTTCCATCTGTCACGGGTTCGGCGGTCTGTTAAAACAATCTTTATCGTCCAAAGTTGATATAAAAATTTCGTGATTATCATGTCAGTTGACAACATTCTTTAACCAAAATTCCATCTGCCAGAGTTTATATTTCTTATTCTATTATTATCCAAGACAATTAATATCGGGAGAACAAAATCATTTAAGCTCATAATATCTAAACCTACTACTGCTTTGATCTAGCCACGCGCACCCATTATTTTCATGATGCGATAATAACAGAACAAAACTCGGGTGAAACTAACATTAGGGGTACATACAAAATTTAATTGTCATTTTCTTTAAAATGGTAATTTTCTCACTTCTACCCAGAGTTTAAAAAATCGAAAGCAATAAAGCTCTACAACATCGTAACAAGAATCAATCGTACACAGGTACATTCTACATGTGTGACATTCTAAACCTTAAAAACTTACTACATATACATGTGCATGAACATACATGTATATTTCACGCCAATCAACAGTATAAAATCCAAAATCTAGAAGTATAATCTACACTCTTTAGATTTGCATAAGTCGATAATCAATTTACGAATCAGTACAACTGATATGTGTAGCAGTTAAAAAATTATCATTATGGCATGATGTTTAATTTATTAATACTATTAGGCTATTGATCAAGACTATAAATAATATGCTACGGATTTATTTACAAAATTCAACACTATACGCAATAAAGATCTTATGTGCGAAAATTGGCAATACAGTGTCTCGATCGGCACGTTCTATCTAATTGACATATCACACACCACCTAATTATAGGGAGGTGTTGACAGGGTACAGGTAATCGCTTCAATTAGACAGTTTGGCTTGTTTTCTTTATAATTTACGCCTTGCTAAAATTGTCCGACACAGACCTTCCCTAAACAAAATTACCGTCCGGATTAATGGTTCAATTCTCAATGCATTTTAACGTTTTGTAGTAAAATGTGACCGTCCGGATCCGGAACGCGAATTTCCGGATTAATGATGCAAAATAACATATAAAAATTCCGTTCCCTAGAAAAATCGTCTGGAAGGTGAAGCGTCCGGATTAATGGCGTCCGGATTAACGAGGCTCCACTGTATTCACAAAATATAGAGTATTTGAAATATGTGCCATGGGATGTATGGAATATATACAATGTGTATGTGAAACCCTGAGAATTTATTGATATCATAAAGGTATGTTGATTTCGCATTCTTTTGGAGCCTTTTTATACACCGTGTGAAAGGTCATATAAGCTAATGAACATGGCAATTGCTACTAGAAATTCAATCATTTGTTATGAAAACTTTCAAAGAAAACTGTAGTTCTAACATCAGTGTAACATGTGAAACAGATGATTTTGTGTTTAGGTATTAATAATTTTTTACTGAAAGCAGTAGGATTTTAGCAGCACTTTTTTAAAAACTATGGGTGCTTTACCGTCATTATCGTCAGTTAGAACAATGTTTAAATCCTGGGGTAGTGTGTAACTTTACATTTTCTATTAAGGTACATTCGTGATCTATTTATAACGGCTATGTAATGATGTCCTACGGAAGCACATGTTTGTCATGTTGTTTTGATACAAAATGTTCTCATATAAACACCTAAAATAGTTTTTAAAAGTTAGTTGCTCCCTCCCATTGTGCAATTTACGTGCATAAATGGAGTATGATCTGCCTTAACATACCCACGTGTTTACTGTAGATAGTCAATGTAATGCAACCTCTAGTGATGATTTTTCAATTGTCAAAAACATTTGTTTCAACACTAATGCATGTAGCGACAGACTGAGAGTCAAAATGAATTTTAAAAATTTGTCTTGTCTAAAGAAAATAAATATTTCAATTCATTGAGAAAGAAAAATCCAAGTTTTTCTGCTATAGATATAATGAACAAAAACTATTTTGGCTACTCAACTTAAAAGAGAAAGAAATTCTTGATCTTATATATATGTATTTATAGGAATGTCAAATAGTAGTCGAGTACTTGAGACTTTTTTGAAGAGTTATCTGACCTTCGTAAAAATAAGAAAATTCATATTTTCATAAAGAGAAAGTGTATGTATCATTTTTCCAAGAGATTTGTATGAAAAATATAATTTTTTAAACAAATATTTTGATAAAGCATGCTCTTCAGACTTGAACGTAAAATTCTAGGTCAAATGATTTTTTATCCAGCAGTAATCAAAATTCTGAACATTCTTATTGTGGATTATTGTTATTTGATGAACTCTTCAAAATGATACCATGATAACAAAAATCCCACCAACCATTTATGAGATATGAAATATAGTCGTTTCACATTGATTACGTTAAATTCTTAATTGGTCGTTAAAACCTGGCATTCTTAATTTTATTCATTCTATCATAAGTTCCACCTTCGTCTTGTAAATCCTATTTTGTGTCATTGCATTTTTCATTTTTATGTTTCGATATTTGAGATTCTCTGAACAATTAATTTTCTGTTTTGTTTTGATTGTAGCTTTTCATGATTTAGTTTCTGAGTAAACTCTAAAAATATACACTGAGAGTCAGTACAGTAAAAAGATTGGAAATTCACAATGCAGTGAGCTTCAGTGATGTTTCTTACTGATGTCAACTGCATCAGTCATTGTAACATTGACTAAAGTTTTAGCTCGAGCTATTGATTTGGAAAACTTTTTTGTTTGATGTAGTGATTTTTCTACATTTTTCACAAGGGTCCTGTGGCTTTCGAATTGGGAAAAATTGTCGACATTTCAGTCAAATTGGGAAAAATCAATTTTATCGTAAATAAGTTTTAAAATCATATCAAACATTATATTATTTTTATTTTACACATCTAATTTTCTTTTACCTTCTAAAATTTTCAACTATTCTATCCAAATCATAATTTGCATAACTCTTTGTTAAGTCGTATGTATATAATTCACATCGAATGTTTATATTTTTCAAATACATTTTTCTTTCATAATTTTATTATTGGGAAAAATGCAAGCTAAATTGGGAAAAAATTGACAATTTTTAGGAGGTGAAAGGGCCAAAATTCGGACCCAAAATGGACCTTAAAAAATCACTGGGGTGTTAAATTACCTTCTTACGACTATTGTGGTACTTACATGAGGGTTAATTTGCTGCTGTGATATAAAGTTCTCTTAATGACCGCATAATAATTTTCCCTTCAATTTCTGAGCATTTGTAGATCATGGATTGCATAGCACAATCAATCGAATTAGCAATGTTTGTTTACATCCATGTTGTATATGTAATTTATAATTTAGCATTGGTCATGATCTTGTTTGCTTTAGTCACTTTACACAGGCATAATACACTAAAATTATAAATCCCACTAGGGATGTACGATTTACTGGTATATTGGAATATCGTGATAATTCGTCCCACGATACGAGGGAGAATTTTATCATCATCATAGTTTGTGATTCATGAATTTGTTTATTATTTGATCTGATTTTTAGTTATTTGTTTCATTACTGTGAGTGAGTTACACTTTACTTCTAGAAAATGAATGTTTAAAATAAAATGAATTTGGCTTTTTTGCACTTTAACACCAAAGCAGTAATGAAAATAACACAGAATTAAGGAAAATCGGAATGTCCTAAAATATAATGACCATATCATTATGATATTGTGAAAAAAAAAAATTGTGATATATCGCAATAAATGCAAAATTTTTGGCAATACCCATCCCTAACACACACAAAATATTCTTATCCTTGATTATCACCATTGTCGACGATGAAGTGCAAGTTGACTCTCAGGCCCTTCAGACCTTGGATATATATCTTAAGGAGGTATGCTACACCAGAGAAATTTGATGTAGATGAAAAGTGGAGGATATGTACAATAATATTTTGAAGTTGAAAATTTTCAAATTTACTTTATTTTGTCAGAAAATACAGTTTTAGTAGAAGGTAATCTGAAAAAAAATTTAAAACCCCAGCTGGACTTGAGCCTGCGACCTACAGTTCAGCAGTCAGTATTCTAACCTACTGAGCTACTCGGCTAGGTAATTAAATGGAAAAGGAAAAGTCAAATATTGCTGATATTAATTTTTTCATCCATGTTTTTAAAGGAAGTCAGCCATTATGACGATGTAGAGTACTGCCTTAATGGCCAGGCCTTTCATTTCATACCATCAACTATGTGACATTAACCTTCTCCCAGAAGAGAAAGGTCATAGTAGTTATATTAGTGTTGAGGCATCCCCATGTTGTATGAATGTAGGAACCCTTTGAAATTTTCATGGGAGTAAAGATTGAAAAAAAAATCTTTGAAGATCACAACAGCTTAACCACAATGTGACCCAGGTGAGTGATGTGACTCATTGGCCTCTTGTTTTGTGGTGTGTGTTTTTATTTGGTTTTTTATTTTTGTGGGTATTTTTCTTCAAATTATGGATTCCCTGGAGTTATCATGGGGCTAAATTCGGGAATCAAAGTTTACACAATACGTGTACATGAATATAGGGGTGGTGGGGGGTGGTGAGGGGGTTGTCTCCAGACTATCAAGGCTGTAATAGTAGCATACTAGCATTGATATTAAAGCATATATTTGTTATGTGGATTAAAATGCATTTAAGTCATTGCTCCATGGGGCAAGGTTGGGGTTATGATATTGGCCGGGTCAAAAATTTTCATGGGAATAAAGAGTGTAAAAAATCTTTTAAAATTCTTCTAAGAACAGCAGGACCATGGTGACTCAGGGCAAGTGTCATGGCCCACGGCTTTCTTAATTTATAGCTATATATGACAGAATAAGTTATAGTTGTCCCAGGGGAAAGATATTTTAAAATTATACCCCACGCATCAAAGTTGCGGGAGGTATAATGTTTTTGACCCGTCCGTCAGTCCCTTTCTTGTCAGTGCAACTCCTTTGAATTCGCTCAACAGAATTTCATGAAACTTTGTAGTTAATAAGGACATGCTGAGTAGATGTGCCAGGAAATTCTGATTCAATAATTTTTGTGGGAGTATGCCCCTTTTGAACTTAGAATTTCGAGCCCGTCTGTACTGTTCCTGTCAGCGCAACTCCTCTGAGACTGCTCAACAGAATTTCGTAAAACTTTGTAGTTAATAAGGACATGCTGTGTAGATGTGCATATTCCCAGGAAATTCTGCTTCCATAATTTTTGTGGGAGTTATGCCCCTTTTGATCTCAGAATTTCAAGCCCCTCTGTCCTATTCAGCTTCTTGTCAGCACAACTCCTCTAAGACTGCTCAACAGAATTTTGTGAAACTCTGTAGTTTAAATTATAAAGACAAACTGTTCACATGTGCATATTCCCAGGATTTTCTGATTCAATAATTTTTATGGGAGTTATGTCCCTTTTGAACTTAGAATTTCGAGCTTGTAGCATTATTCATTATGTGAGGCATTGTCAAGCAATGTTGGAGCGTGGGGTATGTGAGCTTGCTCACCTCTGATTTCTTTCATTAAATACATGTATATTTATTTGTCAAATCATTTTCTATTTTCCTATCCTTCAGTCAATATGGTCATGCACTTCAGAAACTAGCAGGGTAGTATTGGTCTGTGTATGTTGACCAATGTTATCCTGTGTATCAACAGACAATGCATAGATTATTATTAAATACCGTATTTATCTCATTGAGCATCCAGGGTGCTTAGAAAATTGGAAAAGGGGGCAGTTATTTAGTTGAAGTATTTCCAATGAAATTTTGACTGAGAAACATTTGAATAAATAGTGAATTCTAAATGAGTTACATTTTCATACTTTAAAGGGACTGATTCACGACCCCCCCCCCAAATTTAGTTTTCACTTTTAATGATCAAAATCAACTGTCTAACATGTTTAAAAGGTTTCACACAAAAAAATTAAGTTATACATTTTCACAGAAGTTCATTTTAGAGAGTTTATTATTTGTTTTATAAACAAAGATTGTGGTATGTCATTCTTTGCGAAATTATCAAAAGAAATGGATATTGATCGAAGTTATTATTATATCTATCACATTTCAAGTATTCTTCAGGTAAAATGTGTCATCTAAAAGTTGAATTTGTGACTATGCAAAATTGATATGCTTTGCAAATGTAACATCTCACTAACATATAAAGACTCGAGTCTTAAAAATTAATTTGTTCACATAACACAGAGTATAATGGCTATATATTTTAAAAATATTGCTTTTATTCTTACATCCAGAAGGTCAACATTAAATGAGATTAACATAAAAAATGAAAAATGGTGTTGTTTTTTTCAAAAATCGTAAACCAGTCCCTTCAATTCCTTTACTATATAATATACATGTAATCCACTCAGGTCTAATTCATTGATAATCAGAAAATCAAAACAACACAGTAAATACACAAAGACGTATTGCCAGTTTAAGGTCAGTTGTACTGTATCTAAATGGAGGGCTCTGAATTTTTAAGAGTCAAAAAAGTCCCAGTGGCGCTTAAAGGGGTTAGGGTGCTCAGTAGGATGAATACTGTAATGGATGATCAAAATCAACTGTCTAACATGTTTAAAAGGTTTCACACAAAAAAATTAAGTTGAATTTTGAGTGTAATCATTTTCAATGTGAGGTGTCTGTCAGGTTGACTGCATGCACATGAATGGCCTATTATTACATGCATGAACAAATTCATACAAAAAAGAAAGCAGATTTACCTCTAGAGTATGAAATAAAGCATTATATTACAAACTGCTAGTATTTTTTGCAATAAATTCATGTAGTATGAAAAAATTCCCTCATCTTAGATCATACATAACATGAAGACTGTTGTCCAAAGCATGATAAATATATTAATGTATGTGTATGTAAACAGTGTATCTGATTATTGACTGATTTGTGTTCTATATCTAGGGTAGTCTCCTGCCTAACCTCCTCAGTTATGTGACAGTGCATTCCTGATAACAAGTGTGGAGAAACTACGGCTTTGACTACCGGGTCATAGTCTTATGAGTGCACACTGAGAGAGGCAGCAACCATGTAAGTCACTAGTGAGATAGTTATACTAATGTACTTCTGATCTTGTACCGCTGGTCTTCAGCCATGTACTTCTGAATCGTGATACATGCTATCGGCTGGCTAGTATACTCAGTAGTACATTTGTATAGGTGTGAAATATACACATACACACTCACATAATAGTGTGTTAAAGAGTTAAAGTCTTGGTAAATTATCTTCATTATGCCTTTAGAATTTGTGTAAATGTGAGTAATATCTGTGTATACTAATGTATTATAATAATTCAACATGCCATGTCTACACTTACAACTGATTAACCTGTGTGTGCCATAAGATACAATAAACTTCTAATTGATTTTGGACAATTTGAGCACGGTGTGTCAGTGCCTATGTTATAGTGGCTTTAACCACTAGCTGCCTTTTCAGGGAGTATACTTCATATAAAAATCGTAAATTCATTAATATCTATCTAATAATGAATAAAAATAAAACATCCTCTTTACAGTAATCAAGATTTATATTTATAAAAATCTTTTATTCAGAACTTTTATGCACGTTCTGAAACAGTAAAAATTATTTGCCGATGAGCCTATATATACATCAAAGCTTCAAACATAATGTATATTGAATGTGTAAATGAATTCATTTAAAACTGAAATTAAAATACAATTTCACAAAATAAACCTATATCTAAGGCTCATATTTCATATTTTACATTTTGTGGCCACCTTCTTGCATATTTACTTCATAATCGACTATTCTGGATATATTACTGTTGCATGTATCTGACGAGCAGAAAAGCAGATTAATGTTACTCTGATTAACGTTTGTCAAAATTATCTAACTAGGATGACACGTATAACCTTTTTTATGCTCCCTGAAAAATTTCGAGGGAGCTGAGGGAGCATGCATTTAGTCGCCGTCGTGTCTTTCCGTCTGAGCTCATATCTCCTTAAACCTTTCATCAGAAATTGATATAATTGATCACAAATGTTCCTTGAGACAAGGACTTTTGGACCAAGGTCTTTCAAGGTCATTTTGGAAAGGTCAAGGTCACTTGGAACATATAAAAGTTCCTTATTTCAACAGTTTTTGATATAAAAGTTCCTATATCCTAAACCTTTCATCAGAAATTGATCATAATTGATCACAAATATTCCTTGAGACAGGGACTTTTGGACCAAGGTCGTTTTTGAAAGGTCAAGGTCACTCAGAACATATACCTTTGATGAGGAAAAAATCTTTATTTCAACAGTTTTTGAACAGGTATTGATCATGCATATATCACACAAATAAGTAATAGGGAAATAACTCCCAGACAAAAGTCACTCAAGGTAATTTTTGTAAAGGTCAACATCATTCAACATGTACATATACCTTACATATGAAAAAAAAAATTCAATAGTTATTGATTATTCCTTATGAATTAGTTGATTGGTTAGATATAATTTGGGGAGGTAGACAGACTGAAAGTCACAGGACAAAAGTTAAAAAATTGGTAGGACAAAACGTCACATGACAAAAAGTCACAATGATGACTTTTGACCAGATAGGATAAAAAGTCACAGCTAGGACAAAAAGTCACAAAAGTGACTTTTATACCACATTTAGCTCTTTCAGTTCCTTATTAAATATTTTTTTTGAAGATTAACTTGTTTATATAGCAATTTTATTCGATGAAAGGTGAAGATAATGAAAGTACAAATATAAAGTATTTTTAGGTCACCTGAATTCATTCAGGTGACCTATTGCTATCTGTTTTTGTCCGTCGTCGTGCGTCGTGCATTAACATTTGAACATTTTCAGCTTCTTCTCTGAAACCCCTGAACCAATTTCAACCAATTTTGGCATATAGCATCTGTGGGTGGAGGGGAACAAAAATTGTGAAATTCATGGTCCCTGCCCCCCTGGGGCCTGAGGGGTGGGGCAAAAACCATCAAAATGAGTGTAATTTTAAAAAATCTTCTTCTTTACTCCTGGACATCAAGAAACCAAACTGTGGGCATAATTATAATGAGCGTTGAGCCCTCTACCAAAATTGTGAAATTCATGGCCCCTGGGGCAGGGGTTCTTGTGTTAGGGTGGGGCTCTATTGGTCATATAGTGAAAATGTAGAAATTCTTTGAAAATCTTCTTCTCTGTCTCTGGGTATTAAGTAGACAAACTAATAGCATGGTAATGATGAGCAAGGATGCCTCTTTATACCCCCCGCCACAAGTTGTGGGGGGGGTATACTGGAATCGGGTTGTCCATCTGTCCGTCCGTCCGTCCGTCCGTCTGTAGACGCAATGGTTTCCGGGCTCTAAAGCATTATCCTTTCCACCTACCGTCACCATATCATATATATGGACTACCCATGGGATGAAGATGTTCCCTATCGATTTTGGGGTCAAAAGGTCAAAGGTCAAGCGCACTGGACATTGAAGTAACAGTATGGTTTCCGGGCTCTAAAGCGTTATCCTTTCCACCTGCAGTCACCATATCATACATATGGACTACCCATAGGATGAAGATGTTCCCTATCGATTATGGGGTCAAAAGGTCAAAGGTCACGCGCACTGGACATTGAAGTAGCAATATGGTTTCCGGGCTCTAAAGCATTATCCTTTCCACTTACAGTCACCATATCAAACATATGGACTACCCATGGGATGAAGATGTTCCCTATCGATTTTGGGGTCAAAAGGTCAAAGGTCAAGTGCACTGGACATGAAGTAACAATATGGTTTCCGGGCTCTAAAGCGTTATCCTTTCCACCTGCAGTCACCATATCATATATATGGACTACCCATGGGATGAAGATGTTCCCTATTGATTTTTGGGTCAAAAGGTCAAAGGTCATGCGCACTGGACATCGAAGTAGCAACACTCAGAAAAGAGGTAGTTTATACCTATTACCAACACCCTTTGGGAGATTGGGGTAAGCGGGGGGTATTCTTAGTGAGCATTGCTCACAGTACCTCTTGTTAAAAATTGTGAAATTCATGGCCCCTGGATCAGGAGTTCTGGTGCTAGGGTGGGGCTCTATAAGTCATATAGTGAAAATGCATTATTTCTTTGAAAATCTTCTCTGTCTTTGGGTATTAAGTAGACAAACCAATAGCATGGTGATGATGAGCAAGGATGCCTCTTTCAAAATTGTGAAATTCATGGCCCCTGGGTCAGGGGTTCTGGTATTAGGGTGGGGCCCTATTGATCATATAGTGAAAATGCATTTTATTTCTTTGAAAATCTTCTCCTCTGCTGCTGGGTATTAAGTAGACAAACCAATAGTATGATAATGATGATCAAGGATGCTTCTTTCAAAACTGAAATTTATGGCCCCTGGGTCAGGGGTTCTGGTGCAAAGGCGGGGCTGACCACATAGCTATTCAATGTTTCTTCCATCCAAAAGTAAAATTCTTATATTTAAACACAAACCTAATTCAAACATTGGAAGGTTGTTACATGATACTCAGGTGTTCTTTTTTAAAATCTAATTCATATTTTACAATAAACAGGATAAAAGGAATAAAAATTTAGTAATAATTATCAACTTATTATTATTAGAATTTAAAGTTTGAAATTGAATATTAAATTCTCATAGAAAATATAACATTTTACACATATATTTTCTTAAACTTTACAAAAAAAGAAAAGATTTTTTTTTCTTCAAATTTATATAAAAATCAATATTTTCTTATAAACTGTGGCTTTTTGTCCTGTAACTTTTTGTCCTACTTTCATAAAATTTCTAATTGTGACTTTTTGTCCATGGCCATTTTGTCTGTGACTTTCTGTCCTACATTCTTTGCGAAATAAATTTTGGCGGACAAAGAAGATTCATGTCTCTTGCAAATACTGAAGTCGCAATTGGGTGCATATTTAAATTGGCAAGTGAAATTTTGGGGGAAAACCATCTCACCGCTAAAATACAGGTAAGCCAAATTTATCACCCTGGGGAAAGAAGTCGCTATACGACACTATGATGAATTGGACTGATCGACAGACAGACACACACACACACTGATGAATTGGACTGGTCTACAGACACACACACACACACACTGATAAATTGGACTGATCGACAGACACACACACTGATAAATTGGACTGATCGACAGACAGACACACACACACACTGATAAATTGGACTGATCGACAGACAGACACACACACTGATAAATTGGACTGATATGTTTTCCTGCTGGTTCGACTGCTGGTAAACACCATACTACTGGGAAAATGCTGAAAAGTTGTGTTTGAATTAATTCACAACTACTGTAGTACACAATTATTATCTTTTATAGGTCAGGCAGTGTGAAACTCCTTCAAAGAATACACAAATCTAATATATTGAGGCTACTGAATAGATCAAAGTCTTATGAACAGATTTCCTCCCTACATAGTTATGTCAGGAAATCTTCAGCTCTTCAAAAACGGCATCTTTTCGAATCTAGATTTAAAGGATCGGCTTGGCAGTATGCTGCGCAAAGGTCCCATGTCAGCTCAGTGTCACTGCAGGGTTCAAGAAACAAAGATGTGACTCTGAATCAGGAGGGATTGCTGTTATGTTATGGACACTATAACCTGGATCTTCCTTATGTTTGGCTAAGAGATCATTGTCGATGTGATGTTTGCTATAATCACGAAACATGCCAGAAGAATGTGGATAACTATAAGCTGGATTTGGACATCAAACCTACCCTTGTCACATTTGATGGAACAGTACTGACTCTAGAATGTAAGCAAGTTTTTACTTCATGACAACTTCAGGGTAGCACTTCTGTGTATTGTAAATCTTTAGATCAATATCTGGAATGGAACATTTGTAATTTAATTAATATGTATACTGAGAGTGTGACCGTTTGAGTGAGCGCAGCTACATATATATTATGTAAAGTTGAGGAAACAGAAAGAGCCTATTTTAGGTCTCTACCATGGTTTTGTGTTAAAATATGAATAATCACTCCATTTTAATATAAAGATCTTCTCCTTTATTTGTGAACATCTTGCAGATGAACTGGGTTTTTTGAAGATTATGATAATTGAAAATAAGATTATGACAATAAAACTTGTAATGGAATTAAGCCTCTATCGAGGAAGTGAAATTCATGGCCCCTGGTTCAGCAGTTTAGGCCTAGGGACAGGGCTATAAAAGTTCTTATTATACTTTCATGTAAAATACTCGAACAGAAAACACGCGCCCCAGGGTGATAGTATCTAGCAACGGGTAACAGTACTTGACAACGGGTGATATTATACAAAATTATCACATGCGTCAAATTTATGCGCGTACGGTTCGCCGTAGATTGCTAGACGACGTCGTTTGAGCGTTTGTAATAAACACGAGTACCCACATCGAAATACGAAATATCGCATGACAGTGATTGATCAAATGTCAACAGACGTAAGTTTTTCTGCTTTCCAGTTTACATAACATTCAGTATAATAAAACAAATATTGCATGTAGTTAGGGTAACATTGAAATTTTCACCCCTCGAGAAACCATTGTCAACCTCGGCTGCGCCTCGGTTGACAATGGTTTTCTCGGGGTGAAAATTTTCAATGTTACCCTCAACTACATGCAATATTTATATAATATACTGTAGACTCCTTATTTTACATTTTAAAATATAGCGAAACGACTTGTACATGTATACCTCAAATCGCATGAACATGAATTCACGTTTTGTCTGTTAATCAAGAGTGCTTACATGCATTTTAGCAATAGAAAATTAAAAGAAGGTAATTTTATTTCGCAAATTCCGCAATAATTAATTCCTCATATATATTTAGGAATCTATAGTATTTAAAATGCATTAGATTTTATTCATTACAAATAAGATTGCACATTTTATATTTAGATGATAATCCTTGAAACTGTTGGGTGTTCTGATTTAAAAAAGAAAACTGGAGTGCAGTAAAAGATTTCACCCACAAAAACCATCCATAGTATGGTATAGATTAACGTTAAATTCTGTATGAACAGGGCCAGATAAGCACCTGACAAGTTACAATATTGACTGGCTGTTGGAGAACTCCTACCACGATCAACACAACGACAGGGTGGAGAAGCTTCTGTGGAACAAAGACGTGATGACCGCGACAACGGAGCAGCCAATGGTACCCTGTAAAGATTTCATGCATTCAGAGAGTGGCCTCAAAGCTCACGTGAAGAACCTCTTGAAATTTGGATTTTCTATTGTGACAGAGGTAGATTAGCATTTTAAAGTAAATCATAAAGTGAAAATAGATTGATATATGACTCAACTCATAGAAATAAAACTCGCAGTGTTCAAGTTCTGATCAATCATTGTCTGATGTGTGCATATTTCTGTCTGGCATCAACTTTTCACCTATTATTAAAAAAAGTGCAGGGTTAATTTCTGCGATCAAATCATCATCATCATCATATCCAGTTTATTTGTTGATCAGGCCATCAATTAATCCTCTGTTGAGGGTGGGGCCTGACTGTCCGGTCTCGATCTAAGTCTTCCTCTCCATTCCTGTCTGTGATGAGGGTTGACGGAATCCATACCCAGGGTTTTTCTATCCCGCTTCACGACATCCTCCCAAGACAGTTTGAGTCTGCCAGTGGTCCTCTCCGCTGGTATGTTCAGTAGTCGGACTTGAGCAATCCAGCCAGTGCTGCGCTCAACGTGCCCCAGCCAACGCAGTCTGCTCTTCTGCATGATGTCTGTGAGGCTTTTTAAGTTGACTTGAGCGAGGAGGGATTCAAACGGAATGGTCTGCTCAGGCTTCACCAAACAGATCCATCTTATCATTGCTTTGTCGTTACGCTGCAATTTCTTTTTAGTGTTAGCAGAAACAGCCCAAGTTTCGGAGCCATACATAATCACACTTCTGACACATGAGGAGTAGACACGCCCTCTAGTAGCTGTTGGTAGGACATAATTATAAATATTTATTGAATGACTTTTCAACACTTTACACGACCATTCCTCATGATAAATTAAAGACTAAACTTTTTGACATCATAGACAGTTGCTTCTTCAACAAAAATGGAAAACGCAAATATTCCTATCTAGTGATCAGTCATTCAAAAAATTACTTTGTTAAATGCCACTCTGATTCCAAGCTCAAGTACTCTAAAGTTGAAATAAAAAATATGCTGGAGTTCCTCATTGACAATATCTTTGTGATCTTTGGTGATCAGGTCTTTCAACAGTCAGTTGGAATTCCCATGGGCACAAATTGTGCTCCTTTGTTAGCTGACCTGTTTTTATATTCCTGCAAAGCAGAATTTATTCAAAAACTTCTATGTGAGAAGAAAAAATCTCTTGCTGTGGCCTTCAATTCGACAATTAGATATATTGACGACATTATCTATTAACAATAATAATTTTCATTTATATGTTGATTCAATATATCCCAGTGAACTCGAAATAAAAGGCACCACAGAGTCATCCACCTCTGCTTCATACTTGGATATTTTATTGAAAGTAGATATTAACGGCAAACTAACAACTCAACTGTAAGACATTAAATGGGATGCTTTCAGCTTCTCCGTCGTCAGCTTCCCATATTTATGTAGCAATATGCCATTATTACTTGCATATGGTGTTTATATCTCTCAACTGATTCGATATGCAAGAGCTTGTTCTGCTTATGGTCAGTTTTTGAATTGAAGCAGGCTACTGACAAACAAGTTGATGGTGCAGGGGTTCCAACAGTCTCGTTTAAAGTCAGCATTTTGCAAATTCTATGGTCACTATAACAATCTAGTTTGCCAATACAACCTATCATTGGGTCAAATGCTGTCTGACGTGTTTCATACCCATTGTTAGGCCATTCTTGGGACCCTGATTTTGACTACGGAAAACTCTGTTTACCTGATCAAGATAAAGGGCTCACGGTGGTTGTGTTCGGTTGATAGGGGATGTTTACTCCTCCTAGGCACCTGATCCCAACTCTGGTGTGTCCAGGGGTCCGTGTTTGCCCAGCAATCTATTATGTTTTGCTTACAGGAGTTATAAGATTGATCACTGTTCGTTATCTTCACCTCTCATGTAACGACTCCTACAGAACTATTTCGTGATTGTTCCTGAAGTTGTGCTGCATTATATATACACTAAAGAAAGGCTTAATGCACACACTCCCTGCATACATGTGGCTGTAATTATTATGTTAGTTGATGTAACAATCTTATTCTATGAAAGAACATAATAATCTACAATGAATGTCACTCTCAGGCAGGTGTGGATCAAGAATACTGAGTAGTGATACATACTATTACCATACTGAGTGACACATAGAGCTGTGAAGTTTGTGATTGTGGGATGCTGATGGTAATAAAAAATTACACTCTTTCTAATTAACAGGTGCCTGCTGACCACAAAGGAACACTTGCTGTATCCCAGCGACTAACTTTCATACAGCCCACTTTATTTGGCCCCTCCTGGACTTTCACCTCCAACATGGCTTTCGGGGACACGGCGTACACTACATTAGGTCTTAAGGCTCACACCGACAACACCTACTTCATGGCACCTTCTGGGCAAGTCTGTACACGTCTCTGTAGACATTACTGTATTGGCCTTAATATATGTAATTGCTTTGGGATCTAATTATGCGAGGGATACATTTTTCTTTTGATAGTATAGATAGTTCCAGGACTTACCATATACTTTAAAGCACTAGCACATTATACAAAGCCTGGGATGATTATACTCATGATAAGTGTATTGTGATGTTTAGTGAAATATCAATCTGGAACCTTATAGTTATTTTGCCTTTAAAACGGTAGTAAAGCTCATTTTGGTGGGGAAAAAATGTTCTCACCCCAAATCATATCCTTTCTAATATCATGAATTTAAAAAGGATAAATGAGTGATTTTCAATAACTTTGAAATGATTGCATATGCATCAAAATTTACATTAGGAGCCAACTTGTATAGCAGATTGAATTTTTGTTCTGGAAACAAAGATTCTGGGGATGTAATTTGAAGATTATAATTGTTTTTATTTTTAAAATAAATGTAGATAAATTCATTATTCACAGAAAATGACTTGTTTGGGTCAACTGGACTCATTTAAATTCTTTAGAATGTTTTAAATAAAACAACCTTTACTATCCCATGTAAAAATAACCAGCCTAATGGATAGAAGCAGATCATAATTTGCTGTGGTTTGATGTGTGTAAAGATAATGATAAAAATAGGCATCGACAACCAGCAGCCAGAATGAGAAGTCTGATAAGTATTTACATGTAATATAATTATATACATGTACATGTATTAGAAGATGTCCTGATAGATTTCGTATCAAGGCAACCACATAAGATAAATATATGTTATGAAAACGGTATCATCCCAGGTCTAGAAAATGTATGTTCTCATGATCATCTAAAAGGGGCACTTGCACAAGTATTTTACATTTTCCAAATAGCTGAAGTCAGGGCTCGAAATTAACATATGCCCGTCAGTCTGTGACTGGTTAAAAGTCTGGCGGACTGACTGACATTTGTTTTAGTCAGTCTGATGGGACTGGTTAATTTTCTAAAGCATAATTTTGGAAAATATATTTATGGAATCTTAAAACACACATTTGGCATGCTTTGATCTGTAGATATCAGACGAATCTGATTCGTAAATATAAATCCCACATTTAAATGTTACAATATTGTCTGAGGCATATTGAGTTAAATTTCATTTTAATAACATTAACAAAATATGTTTATTTACTTCTGGGAAACTGTTGGACTGGTCAATTTTTCTGCGGACTGGTTGAAATTATACCCCATCAGTCCGGCTGGACTGATGACATAAAAAGTTAGCTACAAGCCCTGGGAGTGGAGCTCATCAGGGTCGATCTACAAGGCTGAATGGGACAAATATTGACTAATACTGATTGCCCTTCATCACAGTAAACACTGCATTTGATGACTATAAATATACAATGTATGATTTAGGTACCCTATTTATAATTCACATTTTTCATCAGCATTCAGGTTTTCCATGTATTGGAGCACAATGGAACCGGCGGTGAAACACTTCTAGTGGACGGCTTTCATGTTGCAGAGACTCTGAGAAGAAATAACCCTGCGGAGTTTGAGTGCCTGGCTGAGACGGTGGTTCCTCATGAGTTCTATGATAAGGAACACCGTGTCAGAAGTCTGGGCACAGTACTTACTCTTCACCCAACCACCAAAGAGCTCCTTAGTATTAGGTGTGGTATTCAGTACTAGACAGAGCATATCTGAGGTCAACTGAAAGAAGTCTTGTTCTGTCTGGATGTATGCCTTCCTGTGTGAATCCAGATACAGAATTTGAACACAATTAATCGTGTTTTATCAAGCTTTTTAGCTCACCTGAGCTGAAAGCTCAAGTGAGCTTTCCTGATCCCCTGTTGTCCGTCGTCTGTCCATAAACTTTTTATATATTTTATTTCTTTTCCAGAACCACTGGGCCAATTATAACCGAACTTGGCCAAAAGCATCCTTCGGTGAAGGACTTTGTAGTTTGTTCAAATGAAGGGACAATTCCCCTTCAAAGTGGAGATAATCACGAAAATGCAAAAATAGGATGGGGTCATTTAAAAATCTTCTCCTCAAGAACCACTGGGCCAGAAGAGCTGAAATTTACTTGAAAGCTTCCTGACATAGTGCAGATTCAAGTTTGTAAAAATCATGGGTCTTGGGGGTAGGATGGGGCCACAATAGGGGATCAAAGTTTTATATACAAGTATATAGGAAAAATCTTCTCAAGAACCACTGGGCCAGAAAAGCTGAGATTTACATGAAAGCTTCCTGAGATCGTGCAGATTCAAGTTTGTAAAAATCGTGGACTCTTGGAGTAGGTTGGGGCCACAATAGGGATCAAAGTTTCACATGTGAATATATAAGGAAAATCTTGAAATATGGGCCAAGGTGACTCAAGTTAGCAATGTGGCCTCTTGTCTTCACTACAGACCACCTTGTGAGATAGATTGGTTAGAATTGTTTTAGTATTTACCAGATAGATATTCACCATGGATGATTGCAAACACAATAAATGTGAATCCTTCCAGAGAGGGCTGAAATAGGCTATGCCTGCTGCCCAATCCCACTCACTTATTAGTGAATAAAATATTGTTTAAATCAAATTAATCTTTTCCACCTGCTCTCTTACTCTGTCCGCAGGATGACCTATTTCATATGACCTATTTTGTGTTCATACTCAGGTACAATCCATACGACAGATCACCACTCCACACCGTGCCTCCAAATCAAATCAGAAGATTCTACAAAAGTTACGCAGCATTGTCAGAAGAAATCGGTAAAACCGACAACGAATTCTGGATCAAGCTAAAGCCAGGGATGGTCCTCTTTGTGGATAATTGGCGAGTCATGCATGGTCGATCAGCATTCATAGGTCAGCGAAGGGTCAGTGGGTGCTATTTACCGCGTGATGACTGGTTTGGACAAGCGAGACTTCTTGGATTCCAGAACCTGTGAACCATTTAGACATTGTTTAACTATATTTTATATACTTTTTCCCCAAGCCAAAGTGTGATACTTACCTAAAGGGATGGAGATTTATTTTGATTATACAGATCCTGCCTATTCTGTGATTATACACATGTTGATCCTGCCTGTTCTGTGATACATGACGGAATATTACTTATCTGTCAGCTATATATATGTTATAGTTATGGTTATTGCATCGAAAGTGGATTAACATGCCTAATTGAGTTCACTCAATGCAAAGGAATTTTTTTTCTTGTGCTCTTTTAAAGGAGACATTAATTTTCTTAACCTTTCATAGGTGCATAAATTTGAATGGATTTATAAAATGATAGTATAAAAAAGTAAAATCATAGTTGATTATTTGTCATTGTGATGAATTGATATTTGTCCATGAACAAGAAAAATTGAACAACAATAATTCGAATTGAACAAGCTTTCGACCATAAAATAAAGTCTGCATTTATCAAATGACAACAGTTTAGTGACAACTATTTAGCCCCACTACCATTAATAAGTGATTCTACAATACAATTGAATTTCAAAAGAAGCTAAACCATCATTGTAAAGTTTTGATCACCACAGCTAAGCTCTACCATTTTGCAAATTCATTGTACATGTACATGCTTTTATTCATTTTACCAGAGCCTGGTTTGTACTACATTCCACGCTTTTATTTCAACATACCCTTAGGCTACCAAAGCATACAAATTTCATCAAATAGCATACAGATTGCCGAGAATCACGTAGCATATCCTGGACTGTATTTTCATCAAGTAGACTTGCAATAAAATACATACATTTCTTTTGTATTTTGTTTTATATATATCCTTTACTGCAGGAACCGAGTAGAAGTGGAATGGCTTACAAATGAACAACATCCACAGACTCCACTGCATGAATGACAATTCCTAAGACAGGACGTATTATGGTACAGCGAAGTCTTTAACGTACATTTGTCCTCTATTCGGGATTTTCTGTTTTTATTTTCATTTCTCTGTCGCATGTCAAACCGAAACTTAATGAATGGCTTCTTTATTGGGCACTTTAGATCATGTTGCAATTTTCATTCATTTTAATCTCTCTTGCAGGAGTTATGTTCCTTTATTTGCCATTTAATGTGGAGGGTGCATGATTTGTCAGGCTAAATCCTCCCACAGTTTTCAAGTGAGGACTTTCTTGTTTTATAGTGTTTGTACGGGTATGGAAGATGTAAATGTGGGAAGAATTTTGATTTTCTTCAATTTTAGGTCACCTGAGTAAACTCGGGTGACCTATTGCAATTGGTCGTCGTGCGTTAACAATTGAACATTTTTTACTTCTTCTTGATAACTACTAGTCCAATTCTTTTCAATTTTGGTATGAAGCATCATTGGGACAAGGGGAACATAAATTGTAAATTTCAGGACTCCAGCACCCCTGAGGCCCTAGGGATGGGGCAAAAACTGCCCAAAATTGACCAATTTTCATAAATCTTCTTCTCAAAAACCACACATGTGAAAGAAAAACTAAATGCATAGTGATGTAGAGCAGGAAGGTCTCTACCAAAAATGTAAATTTCATGATCCATCTCCGGGGTAGGGGTTCTGACCCCAGGGCGGGGCCAAACTTGTTATATAGTGTTTATGTGTAAAACACTTGAATAACATCTTCTTTAGTGCTATTGTTACTAAATTGAAAGTAAATAAATATTTAGAAAGAACCGGTAGTCCTTTACCAAAATTGTAAATTTGATGATCCCAGGGTTAGGTGTTTTGGTATCAGGGTGGGGCCAAAATGGTAAGTTATTAAATGTGTAAACAGTAGACATTTTTAACTTCTTGATAACTATCATTCCAATTCTTTTCAAATTTGGTATGAAACATATTTGGAACAAGGGGGACATAAAGTGTAAATTTCAGGATTCCTGCACCCCTGGGGCCTTAGAGGTGGGGCAAAAATTGACAAATTTTCAAAAATCTTCTCTAGAACTGCACATGTGTAAGAAAAACTAAATGCATACTGATGTAGAGCAGGAAGGCCTCTACCAAAATTGTAAATTTCATGATTCCCGGGGTAGGGGTTCTGACTCCAGGGTGGGGCCAAACTTGGTATATAGTGTTTATGTGTAAAACACTTGAATAACATCTTTAGTGCTACTAAATGGATAGAGCAGGTAGTCTTTTACCAAAATTGTAAATTTGATGATCCTCAGAGTAATTTAAGGGTTCTGACCCCAGGGTAGGGCCAAACTTAGTATATAGTATTTATGTGTAAGTTTGCTGATACTGTATAAAATCTAAATGCATACTTAGGAATGGCAGAAAAGGATGTACCAAAAAAATGGTGAATTGCATAACCCAGGGTTATGACTTTAGAACGAGTCCAAATTAGTCAAATCTTTTTGATGTTTTAATGTTAATTCACCTATTATTTAAAGCCTTTCATCAGTGCATGCACTTTTGAGGGCAGTGAAGTTTTAAGAACACTTCTTGTTTTATACTCTTGCTGAAAATTAGAATTTAGCTTAGATATTCAGAACAGGAATTTTTTTTCTAGATTTCATAGCCCATGGAAATGGTGATACTTTTTCACTAGTACTCAGGTGACCGATAAGGCCCGTGGGCCTCTTGTTCAGAAAATTACATGTTATTGAACTTTGCCGTTTTGAGGAAACATTATAAAGTGATTGCATGGTTTGCTCATTTAATTCCTCTTAGTTTTCTAAGGCTGTTGGAAACAACTTGAAGATGTGTGATTAAATGCAATGGTTTTGATTCCCAACAATTTTCTAATGTTCTTTGACGTTAGAAAAATAACCGATTTTTTAACCAGAGTCAATTTTGGGGGAAATATTTAACATGCAGAGCTTTGTTTGTCCATTTCCTTCCTGTCAGTTTTTATTCATACGATGCAAAGAAAGCATATAATAATGTGGCAGCTTGATACTTCGTAAGTGAAGTTCCACGACTTATGAATTAAGAAAAACGCCCTACATAAGCTATATTATTTGAAGAATAAACAATCAAATATAAGATTGAACCTATAATTCTAGAGGGGTGGAATTACCTTAAAAAATCAATTTCACAATAATGCACTGTACATCATTTCGATATGCCTGCTTTTTTTAAAAAGCTAAACTTGTGATATATTAGACAAGAAATGTTTAAAATTACATTTAGTACATGACTTTAGCTAGCGACCAAATTCAACTTTCACTGAAATTTTTACTAGTCACAATCTGTTGTATAAATGAGGGGGGAAGCTAGTAGGGAACATGGTGTATTGCTGTAGTGCTGCTCTCATAATGTGTTCATCTTGTACTCTCACATTCATAATTTTACTCTTCTTTTTATACCCCATTCAACAAAGTTGCGGAGGGTATAATGTTTTTTACCCATCCATCGGTCCCTTTTTGTCAGCGCAACTCCTCAAAGACCGCTCAACAGTATTTTGTGAAACTTTGCAGTTGATAAGGACACACTGTGTAGATTTGCATATTCCCAGGAAATTCTTATTCAATAATTTTTCTGGGAGTCATGCCCCTTTTGAACTTAAAATTTCGAGCTCATCTGTCCTGTTCTAGCAGTAATGAGGCATTACCATTCATTACAAGAGGCATTGTCAAGCAATGTTGGAGTGTGGGGAATGTGAGGTTGCTCAGTTTTGCTTTCTTTCATTTATAAAGGCCAGAGATAAACATGATGTAGCTTGTTCTTTAGTTTATAATATACAATGCGATTTCAGTTCTGCACTTTGCTGTGGAATAAATTCATAGCGCTCAATTTTTGTGGGTTGTTGAAATTTTATAGTTTCGTTGTAATGTATTTTGTGTATGTCGTGGTGATTCAAGAGATGGGGAATATCTATAAGATAACTGAACCAGGGTTCAACATTAACGTTTGTCCGATTGTCCGTGCCCAGTTCATATTGTAATCGGACAAGTCAATCTCTAAATGCACTTGTCCGATCGGACAAGTAACTTTTTGAGCTTGTACTTGTTATATTTGTAGGATACTTTGACTTAGAATAAAAAAAATTATTATTGATTTTCGTAAATCGCAGCGAGTTTTCAAATACGAAACTAATATAAACAATACAACCATGATGTAAACTGGTCTTCATACTCATGAGAACTAGTCAAAGTCAATTATGAACCTGAAAAAGTTTGGATTGATTGCTTGAATATTGTTTAACGTCTCTCTCGAGAATATTTCGCTCATATGGAAACGTCACCACTGCCGGTGAAGGGCTGCAAAATTTTGGCCTATGCTCAGCGCTTATGGCCTTTGAGCAGGGAGGGATCTTTATTGTGCCACACCTGTTGTGACATGGGACCTCGGTTTTTGCAGTCTCATCCAAAGGACTGCTCCATTTAATCGCCTTTTATGACAAGCAAGGGGTACTGAGGACCTATATATTCTAACCCGGATCCCCACGTTATAAAGTTTGGTTTTACATTAACAAGAAAAGGAAATATGATTCGGACGAAGAAGCTACAGTAAAAGATCAAAAGAGAAAGCATGAGAAGAAAAGAGAAAGGTTATTTCAAGAGAGCTGGAAATCCGAATTTCCTGGATTAACGTACGAAGGCGATCAAGAAAGTGAAAGTACCTGTGGCCCTTCAAGTAGCTCAGACAGGCGTGTCAAGTGAGCTTAATGTTTTGTCAAATTTGTCGTAGCAATAAAGAATGCACCGACAAATTATGTTCACTTTTAATAGTTACATCAAAATTTCGAAAAGATACGTTGATTGCACATTGGAAAAGTAAAAGTCATAGGCAATATGCAGAAAAAGAAAGTTTGCGTGAGTGGGCTGAAAAGGTCGGTGAAGACGTTCAGCGAATCGGCCCAATAGCAGAAATATGATTGATTGATTGTATCTTGCTTAACGTCTCGCTCGAGAATTTTTCGCTCATATGGAGACGTCACCAAGACGGGTGAAGGGCTTCAAAATTTAGACCTATGCTCGGCGCTTACGGCCATTGAGCAGTGAGGGTTCTTTAGCGTGCCACGGGACATCCGTTTTTAAGGTCGATGAAAGAACAGAAATAAAGGTCAAGAAACTTATGTTTACCTTGTTTTTGTTCAGAGTCGGACAAGTAAAATATACATTCGGACAAGTAACATTTGGTGGCAGCTTGTCCGATGGACAAGTGGAAATTTTAGTTAATGTTGAGCCCTGTGAACCCCTACGAAATCCACAGAATCTAATCCTCACTGCTGGCTAATGGTTTCTAGGGAGTTCTCAAGTATGATTTACAAAAGGTTTTGTGTGAAGGTGACACATGACTGAACGACACAGATAGTGTACAATGTCTTTATTTGTTTTTAGAGAATATTATTTTTAACAATAAATTCTCAACAAGTTCATTTACCTTTTCTATCATGCATACAATTTTCCATCAAGGTAATTTTTTTCTAAGATATCTGTCATAACAGAATTGTCATTTTCAAGGTAGTGTTGACACTTTTCAGAATAAAAGCACGCATATAAAACGCATACACATAGATAGTTGCATGTCCAGTCTTGCTCTTTGTCAACAGATTTTCCCTGCACTTTGACCAGCTGTATACAGAATATTGTCTCCCGCACCAGAAAACCACTAGAATGGATTGTGGTTCTTTTTGTCTCCCACACCAGAAAACCACTAGAATGGATTGTGGTTCTTTTTGGCTCGTTTGGATGCCTTGTAATCGCCCTCTTGTGATGACAACATTTGATAAATGTCCTTGACCTTTCTCTTTCTCTCAGCATCTCTGCAAAACAAAATAAATAATGATTTCAAACTATTAATACCTTTGTTCATATGAGAACCACATTTAATTCAGAAACAGTATCATAGTACATAAAACCAAAATGGTCTTTTTAAAGAATTAGAATCTGTCGCTTCATCTGGAAGTGCATTTGCAAGCTGACTGTTATTTGAAAACCTTGTAGAATAAAAATTTGTGTTGTGCAAGTTGGAAAATTGGCTGATTTTGAAATCTAATCTCAAAAGTTTGAAATATTTCAGTTCATAGAAAGAGCTGCTGCCTTTGAAATCAACAACTTGTTGAAAGACGACAGTCATGACAACTGTGGCAGTGCTTAATTTGAGACAAAATGACTCGCCTTTCTGTCTGTTCGTTTAGTTGCTGTCGTGCTTAATTTGAGACAAACTGACTCACCTCTCCATCTGTTCGTTTAGTTGCTGTCGTGACAAGAACTGTGTATCTTTGCGAATCTCCCTCATGGCTCCCTTCAGCTCCTTTTTGAACTTGTGCTTCATTTTTTCCTTTTCATTCTCCTCCTTCGATCCTGTCTTCTTCTTCTTTCTGTCTTCAAACCTATTAAATTTTGATCAAGATTCTTGAGCAAACATTCTATACATTTAATTAATCAGAGCATATTTTCTTCTGCTAAGGAGGTTTTAGTTTTGTTCCTGTCCATGCATTCATGTCTTTATGTGGGACGAGATTATAACAGATAAATCTCGTTACTGACAAAAGCTCATTAGTACATGTTTCACAAATTTTTTTTTGCCTCGATGAAATCACTTGGTACACCCAAAGTCCAAGCTTATCTCACCGCTCAATTTGGTCCCTCGCTTCACTTGGCACCAAATCTCTTGGTACTCGAGAAAAGTTTACCAACATTTACTTTAATAGCACATGTTTCACACCTCGAACAAAAACTATTTGCTTATACCAAATCGCTTGGTATACTCCAAGTCAAAGTTTCATGGTTGGGTAACTATGCTCTAGTGTTCATCATTATTATACCAATAATTGTATTGGATTGAAAAAGGCATTATGCTCTATGACCATGAAGTTTCCACTCATTTAGTTAACAGAATTTGTATAAAACAAAACTTTACAAAAACCAGAAAATGTTGGGGTGGCCTGGGTGACCAACAGAAACGGGAGATCAGATATGCTGATAGAGCAATGCAAATCCATATCTGAATTCTATTAAGATTTTTATTCTCTCTCTTTCTCTCTGACATCTCCTTTATGCCCCATCACTAATCAGCGCCATTGATTGCATTTTTGTTTGTAAAATTGTGCACTTTATAAATTTTAATAATAATAATTTTAAAAAAATAACACTTTAAAATAAAATATACACCATCTTGTCTTCGGGCTTCCTTCTCAAAACGACACATCCAGAAATCTAACTCGTCATTTGAAATAAATTTATAAGACATGAAGACAGTTTATAGCGCTCTATCAGCATGTCTGATCTCCTGTTTCTGTTGGTTGCCCAGTTTTTCAAGATCATTATTAGAAATAATATCAAGAAAAATGCCTGAAGTATTTTCTATCATACCAGAAAACAAATTCTCATTAAGGTCCAAAAGACTCTTAACTAAATTCCATTTTAAAAGACATGACACACAGTCTTGAAAAATGGATGAAGATGTTTTGAATGTGTAGATAAACCTAATTATGCTTGAAGACTACTTGCTGTGGACCGTCACCATGCTGTTGAATATGGGTAAACTCCCTTAGAGGGCAATAAGTACCACACCCAGCAAGTACAAAATTGCACCAAATAAGATAAATCTCAATCAAAGGAAAAATAAAATAAAAAAGGAATAATTAGTTAAGCTGAAACCACAAAGAGTTTAATTACTTGTGTGAAACCTGTACTAAGCATGATGTTAAACTTTTCTCTCACCACTCGATTTGGTCTTTCACTTCTCTTGGTACTCGAGGAAAGTTTACCAACATATTCTGTACTTAAATTTTGGGATCACTTTGTGAATGAGAACAGTTGCAGATAAACAGAGGAAGGTTGGGGTGGGGTGGGGGCTTACGTTCTTTGAATGCTTGGTTGTAGAATTGATATTCGGGATTTAGTGTGTGTAAGCATGATTTTTGTATCTACATATTATGTACAGTTAGCACAATTCACACACTCACACTTCCTCTATTTTGGGTTCGAACATTTTCATTGGTTTAGGTTTTCTCTGGGGCATGCTGACTTGTCTTCGGGGTTTAGAACTAGTTTCTTTCAAAGCTGTCTGAAGATCCTGTATGAACACCTACAAAAGTGAAAGATACCTGGTATATATGTGTTTTACTGTATCTCTGTAAAACATCGGGTACACAAATCTGATAAAATATTAACATTCTTAAACATAGCAACATTTTACACAGAGTAGTAGACAAGAAAATCAAGGGCCACAATGCTTAACCGAGTCAAATGAACTCCAGAGATGAATAAAATTCTGAACTTTGATCTCAACATGACATGAACTCTACATTGATATTAGAAGTTCAACGTAAATATGTTTATCACACTTTTTAAATGAGCGTGAAATTTTACCATGATGCTGTATAAACAATCTTGTGTTACTTAAATGGCGCTTTGCATACTCCCCGTCGAGGCTTCATCTACGTATAGCCCTCTCCCAGCTGAAGCAACACATAAATTTTTAACAGATTTGTATATTGTGAGTCCGCAATTCTCACGCGGGCAAATAACACCAAAGAAGTAGTTCATAGTTAAAACTTGAAAATATTGACATTAAGAGTATTAATAAAAGTATGCATTTTAAGAAATTAGAAGAAAAATATTCCCACTCTCATGCAATTTTACATTGCACTTGATGTTTACATTCTTGTTTAGAACTGTTTACGTTTGCCGTTATGTTTTTGCATCATTCTACTGTGATGTCACAAAGTGTACGCAGCCATGTAGTTTTGTAGTTTCTGAGAAATTCCTATCCCATAATGCCTAAATTGAAGAGTTTGGTTTGTGAGCAAACAAACTCTGGCAGAAGTCTGTGGCACTTACAAGTTTATGTTGTACACCGAATAATTTATCAAATGTTTCTAATACTGTACTTATTAACCTACTCAGTACTGGTGTGTGTACTAATGTACCGATAATGGTGTTTGTATTTGTATCACCTTTAGATGTTTAATTCTGCACTTACTAACGTGCCGGTAAGGTGTGTATTATTTTAACCATTTCTCTATTCATGAATTATGCCAAGTATATCATTTTCTCTAAACATAACAAAATGTGTTCATGAAAAGCTGATGATGACCAAACTCCAAGGTCAAGTTCATGAGGTCAAAAAGTTTGGTACCAGAAGGTCTTGTCACAAGAAACACATGTGATGTCTCCCTGCTAAACAGTCCATAATAATTTTATTATCCTGAAGAATCTGAATGTTAAAAAATATATCAAACATTCATTGCCTTGTACAATACTGATTTTTTTTATTTATTCCAAATGTCAACAAATTCATGACTATTTCAGCAGAAAATACTACTAAATTTTCAATGGTTTTCGAGAGGTGTAATCATTGTTACCCTCAACTGCATGCAATATTTTGTTTTACACTCAATGCCATACGCAAAAACACAACATCAAGTGTATAAACATTTTGCAAAACAAGAACTTAACATCAAGGAAAATGCGAAATTGCATTAGTCTAAGAATGGGAATATTTTTCTTCTCATTTGTTATTTTGACCGTTAATGTTGACACTAAAGTCGCAAATAAAATCAATTGATTAATGATCCCATATATTCTTAATAAATTTCTAATAGAGCTATCTCGATTCAACTATCGAAATTTATCTTCGAAAGGGAGAAAACACAGTTGTCACCCTGCATGTGAGGGAGACATCACAAATTGTCTCCCTTCACATGACCAGCCTTCGACCAATGAAATTGATTGTATTCTGAAGGATAATAATAACTAAAGTTTCATACTGAAATATATATGCATTCCTCAAACACGAAAGTTAACAAATTTTAATCAATGTACACCTGACAATAATTAATCAGAGTGAACCTTATGATGAAGAGGTGGGATTTGTCACCAACATGGTGATTTTTCTCAATGTTAAGAAGGTCCCCTTATTGCATGTCAAAAACATCTTGGCTGAAGAAATTAAAACAGACACCAAATGCTGAAATTTTACACTTATCCAGCATATAAGTCGCTTCCCTAAGGACTGCTTTGCATTAAGTTTAATTGAAACAGGCGGAGTGATTCTTAAGAGGAATATTTTTTAAACATAAAATCGAAATTTTCATTTTCTCCCCTTTGAAGAGTGTAGCCCTTCATTTGTACACTTTGTCTCCCCTTTATCCAAGGATACCTTGTGCCAAGTTTGGTTGAAATTGGCCTTGTGGTTTTAGATTTTAAAAATGAAACATCAATTTTTTTCATAATTCTCAATTACCTTCCCATTAAAAAGAGTGCAACCTTTCATTTTAACAAACTTGAATCCCCTTCACCTACAGTATGTTAACACCAACAACCGATGTCAGAAAAATGTTCATCAGAAAGGCTCAAGTAAGCCTTTAATTCAGGGGAGCTAAAATGTTTATCAGAAAGGATCAAGTGAGCCTTTAGTTCAGGGGAGCTAAAAAGTGATTTCTTCACCAGTTTATAAGCCCAATCTTTTACGGATTAGAGGCATAGAATCTAAGTACAGAAGACACTGTTCTCTGTTTCTCCTCTACTCAGTAAAGGAATGGTGTGTCCTTCAGTAAATCTTTCATTATTTACTTGTATCTGTTGTAGGAGAGTGACATTATTTACCTGTAATGTTGTAGGAGAGTGACATTATTTACCTGTAATGTTGTAGGGTAGTGGTATTTTTTACCTGTAATGTTGTAGGGTAGTGATATTGTTTACCTGTAGTGTTGTAGGGTAATGACATTGTTTACCTGTGATGTTGTAGGGTAGTGATATTGTTTACCTGTAGTGTTGTAGGGTAATGACATTGTTTACCTGTAATGTTGTAGGGTAGTGATATTGTTTACCTGTAGTGTTGTAGGGTAATGACATTATTTACCTGTAATGTTGTAGGGTAGTGACATTGTTTACCTGTAGTGTTGTAGGGTAGTGACATTATTTACCTGTAATGTTGTAGGGTAGTGATATTGTTTACCTGTAGTGTTGTAGGGTAGTGACATTATTTACCTGTAGTGTTGTAGGGTAGTGACATTATTTACCTGTAATGTTGTAGGGTAGTGACATTATTTACCTGTAGTGTTGTAGGGTAGTGACATTATTTACCTGTAATGTTGTAGGGTAGTGACATTATTTACCTGTAGTGTTGTAGGGTAGTGACATTATTTACCTGTAATGTTGTAGGGTAGTGACATTATTTACCTGTAATGTTGTAGGGTAGTGATATTGTTTACCTGTAGTGTTGTAGGGTAGTGACATTATTTACCTGTAGTGTTGTAAGGTAGTGACATTGTTAACCTGTAGTGTTCTAGGGTAGTGACATTATTGACCTGTAATGTTGTAGGGTAGTGACATTATTTACCTGTAATGTTGTAGGGTAGTGACATTATTTATCTGTAGTGTTGTAGGGTAGTGGTGGACAGGTAACTTTTCCAGCATGTTTAGGACTGGAGAGAAGACTTCTTTGTAAGCTGGGAGTTCCTGATACAGGGTATTAAACTCAGTGATATTATTTACCTGTAATGTTGTAGGGTAGTGGTGGACAGGTAACTTTTCCAGCATGTTTAGGACTGGAGAGAAGACTTCTTTGTAAGCTGGGAGTTCCTGATACAGGGTATTAAACTCAGACAGTAGAGTTACACAGCCCTTCATCACAGATAATCTGCAACGAAAACGAAGCTTAAGTTTTACTCAAATGTGTAATAAGCATACCAGAAGCGGTATATAATACACCCATCGCAGCTTTATGAACGGTGTTTTCTTAAACCAGGAGTTGTAGAACTTTACTGAAAATAGCATCAGTTATCATCAAGAGTGACATACTTCTTTTGCATCATATCAATAAAAGGTCCTAGCTTAAAAATTGTGACAGAAGATAGACAGACAAAGCAAGAGTTCTGTGTGTAAAATATATCCCAAAATTTTCTAAGTTCAACAACTTGTAATGTTTTCAAGAAAATTAGAAAATCATTGCAATATGCACATCTTCAAGTTATTTACAAAGAGGCCTTATCTTGAAAACTGTGAGAGGAGTTCAATGGACAAATCATGTAATAATTTTTGTAATAACTCATCAAAACAGACAAAGTTTTCAACAACCTGTAATTTTCTCAAAAATTGAAGAAAATCAAAACCCTTGCCACCTGCACATCTTCAATACCTATACAAATACTTTGTGAAATAAAATGGTCCTCACTTAAAAACTGTATGAGTTAGAAGGACAAATTATGATTCAGCTCAATATGTGACAGAGAGATATAGAAACAGAAAAGCCTGAATGGACGGACGGACAGACATCACTGTACCATAATATGTCCTGTATAAAAACAGGCATATAAAAATGTATGCAAGGGATGTGTAATAAGATACTATTGTGAAAACAACAAACGATTTTCTTTTCAAGTGCTATACCTGAATTCATCATTGCTTAATTCATCTTTTTCCATTTCCATGGTCAACACCTTTGACATCTTTAACAACTTCACCTCAGTTTTTCTATGAAATCAACAAAAAATATTAAATCTAATACAAATATCTAATTTTCCTGTGTGCAACCAAAACAAAACCCATTAATTCTATAAACTCGACATCTAATTTTTCACAAGCAGAACCAAAATCCAACCCCATCAATATCCACTTACTTGGCTTTCTTTGTCACCACAAGAAGATCGTTGAATTTCCCTACTGGTCGAAAAGGTGGAATAACTGAAGCATCTGTATAAAATCAACATGTATAAAATTAACTTTGTAATCATGGTAGGGGCACTGTTTATGTTTTAGGTTCATACATACCATTATCTAAAGTAATATAAACTACTTGTGTCAGGTCCATGCCTATCATTATATAAATATAAATTACCTATGTCTGGTCCACACAGATCATTAAACAAATTATATATTGAAGTGATATTAACTGCATGTGTTAGATTTTGAGGCACTGGACCTTGAGACATTCAGTCCTTTAGACAGTGATCATTGTAATGACTTATTCTATCATCAGACATATTCCATTCTAATCTATTTACAGAGATACATACAACTAACACTACTAAATTCTGGATTCCAATGGGACATAGAATTGGTGTGGATTGTTTTTATCTCTCGCTTACTCATGTGTAGCACCAAAGATACTAAAATGAATATCAGCCTTCACTAGACAGGGATTTAACTTAATATACAAGATGAAGAGAGAGAAAAGATGATTACACTTGTTGGGTTCTTTGTTTGATGCCAAGAACAGTAATCCATGCAGGAAGTTGACAGCCTCAGGAACATATCTCTTGGATAAAGACACATACTGCAACACACAACATATCATATCAGTACTAAAGATAGTGAGGAACCTCTTCCATACATTGATAGGTAGGAAATTCCTGATATACAGTTTGTAATCACTCTCACCTCCAGCACTAGACTACAGAGAAAGAGTCCCACGGCTACATCCCTCTCGTGTTTCACTGATGTCTGAAATATCAAGGGTTTCATTCCGTTCAATTAGTACACGACACGAGACAGAATTACAGGCAAATTATTTCATATTATATGTACCTTCTTCATAACACAGATCTATAAATTAATTCATATTACACATGCCTTCTTCTTCACACAGGTCTATATAGAAGTGCCTGACACTATTTATATAAAAATTTTCATAATTCAGTTACTACAGATACTATACATACATGTAGGTATATACACTGCATCAGTTTTCTAATTATGATGCTTCAGTTTGCTTACTTGTAGGTCATTTATAAAAGTGTTCAGGCATTTGTTTTTACTGTATTGTATGTAATTTCCTCTATATACATTGAACCACCACGGTGGCCTAGAGGTTAGAGCATTCACCCCACATGCAGGAATTCGCATCCTGTTCGTGACAAACCTAAGTCATTAAAACAGGTAGTGACAGTTCCATAGAACAAAGGCCTATATTTGAAACCCTTCACCGGTCTTGGTGACGTCTCCATATGAGTGAAAAATTCTCAAGAGAGACGTTAAACAAGATACAATCAATCAATCTATATACACTGCAAGTCTAAACATTTGAGATGAATGAACTAGTACACTAACCTCTGCAAGCATCTGCGTGATGAATACAATTGCTGGCGTGGTGACAGCGTGGCGGAAGTCAGAGGTCGGGAACAGTATGGCCACAAGTTTAAGAAGCATCAGCTGCAAAAAATGTCATTAAAGACTTACAGGTGTGCAAAGGATGCTAATTAGAATATTATCGGAAGGCTTGTCTTAAAATAGAGATGTATTTTACAATTTCATAAGAATTGGCAAAACACAGATTTTCTTTACAACATGGACATTTTATTATTGAGTAACATTTTGATCCTCACAGTGTCAAGGGCTGGATAGAGACCTCTTCCTCCTTTTCTTTCACAAATGGCTTGGAATTCCTCCTGCCTTTCAGTGATCTGATCGACTAGCACCTGAGCAGCAGCAATTGGGGAACCCTGGGATAGCTCAAACAGGTGTGGGACAAGGCTGTTCATCAACTGTAATTGTGGAGGCTGCTGTAGGGCGAGGTCGGCAAAATATTGAACCAGGCAGTCAAACAGAGTCTGCAAAATAAAATATTGAACCAGACAGTCAGTCGGCAAAATAAAATATTGAACCAGACAGTCAGAGTCTGCAAAATAAAATATTGAACCAGACAGTCAGAGTCTGTAAAATAAAATATTGAACCACACAGTCAAACAGAGTCTGTGAAATAAAATATTGAACCAGACAGTCAGAGTCTGTGAAATAAAATATTGAACCACACAGTCAAACAGAGTCTGTGAAATAAAATATTGAACTAGACAGTCAGAGTCTGCAAAATAAAATATTGAACCAGACAGTCAAAAAGAGTCTGCAAAATAAAACGTTACCAAAGTACTGAGTAAGTCACAAGAACAGGATTTATAAAATAGAATCATTACATATGTATCAGCACTAAACCAAACAAATGAGTTTTCTTCTCTTATAGGAGTTTTTGAAAAAAATTCTGCTTCATAAAAATACAAAAATCAGTATATGCACCCAGGGGTGCATGAGCCAAGTTGCATGGGATACATTGTAAAGTCAGGAATGATGTGGCATATTTATAATTGTGAAGAACTAATTTCAGTTTTAAACTTTTTGAGTTAATGTCCAGAAACCATATTTGTCTGAAGTTTTCAATCTATATTCGGTCACTGTGACTTTGACCTTTGTTCTCCAAAATCAATAGGGGCTTTGCTTTGCTGGTATCCAACAATATATTCAAGTATCATTTGATTCGGATTTAAACTTTCTGAGTTATCATCCAGAAACCAAATATTTCTGAAATTTCATTCTATATTCGGTCACTAAGACCTTGACCTTTGATCTATTTTCTCCAAAATCGATAGGGGTCTTCCTTACCTGGTACATAACAATATCTGTAAGTATCATTTGATTCGGATTTAAACTTTCGGAGTTATCATCCGGAAACCAAATTTTTCTGAAATTTTCATTCTATTTTCGGTCACTGTGACCTTGACCTTTGTTCTCCAAAATCAATAGGGGTCTTCCTTACCTGGTACCCAACAATATATCAAAGCTTCATTTGATTAGATTGTAAACTTTTCGAGTTATCATCCGGAAACCAATTGTTGACGCCCGCCCGCATCACCAAACCAATAGCCGAGTTCAACTTCGTTGCAACTCGGCTAAAAATAGTTTGGCTAATAAAGGAACGCAATTTATGCCCAAGGGAATTTCAATACAAGCATTGGAAGACCTGGTCTCCAAAGACTACATAGATAGCATCAATTATATCAGACACAAATCCAGTCTATGAACGAGATGTGTTTGTGAAACTAAGTGCCCGATCACAACAAAGAAAGAAATGAAAGGTCTTGTCATAAGAAATCTACATGTATATACAAAACAGTTACAAGAAAACTTTAATATTAAAAGAAAGGCATTGTCACAAGGAATGAACAAATAAAATACGAGAGCCTTATCACACAACATTCAATAGCTGTGAGTAGGGTTAATTTTGAAATTTGAGTTAAACCCCATGGCCAAGGTCATAAAGTGAAAGATCATGGTATCACAAAAAAGATCTTGTCATAAGAAATCTATACACTAAATATGAAAGCCCTACCTCAAATAGCTCAGAAGATATTGCCTAGGTTAACTTTTCTTAAAGTAGGTTAAACTTCGAGGTCAAGATCACAAGGTCAAAAACATTGGTACCAAAAGAAAGTTCTTGTAACAAGAAATGCACATATGAAATATGAGAGCCCAATCACTCACCATTCAAAAGTTATGAGCAAGGTTAAAGTTTTAGACAGAATGACAGACAGGGCAAAAACAATGTGCCCCCAACCTTGGATCTTGTGAGCATAAAAATGTATCATTAGCAAAGATCCAAATACACAGTGTTAATGATTATAATTTTATATAACCAGTAATATATTATTCAGTGCTTTGTGTACACACAGCAAAGCAATGAAAGTGCACACATCGTACATGTATATCTCCATCAAAATTATTTACATTCCCCAAATCTTGAAAGTGCTAGATAAATCGTTTTTACAGTATAACTTCAGGTAAGTATACGGTTTCACTATTTTACAAATCACACAAATTCCTTTCTGTAGTTCATCTAATTCCTCCTACAATTGTACAAGTCTTTATTGATCATTTCATCAGATTACCTGAATTTAAGATTGTGTAAATGACACAGCTTTTTGATTTACCTCAAGTTTCTGTTTGTTGCCCTCTGCCAGACTAACGTGATGACACTTCCTCAGTCTTCTCAAAATGATCAGCTGGTCTTCCTCATTGTGCTCTTGTAACAGATTCAGCAATTCTTCATAGTCCTTTGGTGCTAAATCCCAAGAAAAATTCAATTCACTTTATGGACATAAACATGCCGGCATATAGTCATGAATGGTTTTAAATAATGTCCTTTTTTTTTTTTTATTATTATTGGTTTTTGTACACATAATAAAGTACATAAATAATGTACTTATAATGGTACAGGTGTGAGAATAATTAAGATGCATTAAATTGGGTAAAATCCAAGAAAATCTGAATACCTGGAAAAGTATAAGGTAATTCTTTTCGTGCAGCATCCATTATTTTCTTTTTTTCCTGCCACAAAAAAAAAATCAAGATCATTTATTTTAGCTTGGTACAGTAAAACCTGCATAATCCATACATTGTGTAATCCAAAGTTATTGTTTCAACAGCATTACATGAAAAGTCTGCTTTAGATAAGTTCCACTGAATAAATGTACGTGCAACATCTATCATTGTCAAAAAGATGACGCAGACTAAAAAGAATTACACTGTATAGACAAGAAACTTACTGTAAGATTCAAAGTCAGAGATTTCTGGGTTTTGTTTCCATCAGGTTTCTTCTCACTGTCTGAATCCTCTTCATCTTCCGACTCAATGTCTTTGTAACTGTCATCATCCGATTCTTCATCAGAACCTGTTCAGAGAGAAAATGTCTATTTATCCATAATGCTGATTTGCTGGCAGTTTTTTTTAACTTGAACTTAACTGACTATACTGAATTAGAACTTACCTGACTATACTTAATTAGAATTACCTGACTATTCCGAATTAGAACTTACCTGTCTATACTGAATTAGAACTTACCTGACTATACCGAATTAGAACTTACCTGACTATATTGAAGTAGAACTTACATGTACCTGACTATTCCGAATTAGAACTTACCTGACTATACTGAATTAGAACTTACATGACTATACTGAATTAGAACTTACCTGACTATACCAGACTTTTGATTTTGACTAACCTTCAGCTGCCTCCTCAGCATCATCTTCTTTTTCATCTTCTCCTTCATCTTCGCTTCCATCTTTCTCTTCATCATCATCATCATCATCACTGTCATTGTCAATCTTTTCACTTTTACTTTCCTCCTCCTCATCGTCTTCATCCATCAACATTTTCCCATCCTTGTACACAGCATGGAAATGTTGCCTGCTATCCACAGAAAAACTGGAAAAAAAATCCCATGAATTCATCACAGGGTTCCATACTTTGGCCAAGGATGATCCTTGCCAAGTCTCTGACTGACGTTCATCCCTGTCGAAGGGTAAAATTTTCCTGATCCAGCATCAACTTTTTCTCCCATTGCTTGTGAATTATATTGATTAATTTTAGATGTAACAGAACAAGCATTCTGAGAGTATTGCATGGCAATACATAGTCCCCTACCGGTTGCAAAAATCACTGTACCACAACAATATTCAAAGTTCATTATGTAGGTTATGGTAAAAGGGAAAATTGGGGAACCAGGATAGGAATGATTGGAAATCAACTACTATTCGAGTAAAGACTATATAGACCAAGAAAAAAGACAAATTCATAATTAGGTTTAGGTCTTTAACCAACTCAATAAACTGTGACATGTAGATAATCATGAATAATTTATCTATATTGTAGTATTACTATGCTAGAAGTTTTAATGAGTGTAGTATTCTTAATTCTTATCTACAGAGATAAGAAACTTGGATGTAAACTAACAATTCATGCTATTTTTCTAAGTCCAAGGGCCATAACTAAATGAAAAATCAACGGACCAAGACGAAATTCAAACTTGATCTGTAACTTATTATGACAAAACATTGTACCAAATATCAAATGAATATCTGCAAGCATAACCAAAAAAAGTCTGGAAAACTGATTATTCATGCTATTTTTCTATGTCCAAGGGCCATAACTAAGTGAAAAATCAATGGACCGAGACGAAATTCAAACTTGGAAAAATAAGTGAAAAATCAACGGACCAAGACGAAATTCGAACTTGATCTGTAACTTGTTATGGCAAAGCCACATACCAAATATAAAATAAATATCTGCAAGAACAGAGAAGTCGGTAGGGGACTAATTATTAATCAAAATCTTTTATATATCACTTTGCAATAAACATCAATTCATTATTAGCATGTTCATTATAAGCTTGTTTTACTGTATATAAACATCTTCATAAAAGAAAATGCGACTCTAGATAAGACAGTTTTGACAATAGAATACATGTACTAATGGTTTTGAATTAAATCCCCATAAGGTTGCATGTTATATGAGCCTTTTATTTTTGACAGTGCTGCTGGTTGATAAGAAATCCTCTCCTTACTCATCGTTAAGATCGTCAGCTGAGAAATGAACCCTTTTCTTCTCTTCTTCCTCCTGCTCTGTGACCCCCTTCATTCTCCTTAAACGGTCAGCCTTCACAAAACAAAAGATCTGAATTTATACTCATCATACAATACATCATGTTCTTATCGTTGTACATAAAATGCATTGGATTCAATGTTTAATCTACAAATACGCCTAGTTGTGTGAGTGATCGAAAGTCTAAAACCTGTACAAATATGCATTAACTTTCTTGTTCAATATTTAATTCATGGACTTCAAATAGATTTTAGACATAGCTTTTCTTCATATAAAATAATGTGACTTACCTCTAAATTATCTAGTCTTTCTTTCTCTTCTTTTGCCAGTTCTTCCTCAGACTTTAACCTATTTGTAGCCTATGTAATGAATTCAGTAAAAACCTTTTTTTCAAAAATCACTTTCATTAACAATAGGTCCATGGGCCACATTTCTAACATGAGCAATTGAATTTTTCCAAGTTACACAAACTTCCAATTATCACCCAATCGTGGTCCTGTGGGTTACATCAAGCTGTATACTAACTTGAATGTACACTACACGAGGAAGCTTGCCCATCAAATTGACAATTGAACCTCTCTTGTTGTTCCACTCTGTCCCCGGGGTCACAATGTGAAGAAACCTGAATCTGCACTACATGAGGATGCTTGCCGATTAATTTGACATATAGTACTCTGTGGTTCTTGACAAGAGAATTTTTAAAGAGTAATCCTTTTTATGACTTTGAACCCTACTGTGGTCCAATATCCTGGCCTTATCGCAATTCACGTTTGAATTAGAACACTTTTCCCGATACAGTATTGCGTTGTGTGACGACACAATTGAATGAGACGATCGAAAAGTTTGAATGACATGTTTGATGTAATACAACAAGAGTTTTCATTGGCCGATTACAGCCGGCCCACTTTCTCGAGCTGATTCAGGTGACTGGTGATCAGATAAGATGGACGGACTAGAAAATTACTAGCCTACCTGGAGGACTATAGCTCTCTGAAAAAAATATTGTGACGGAACAGAGCTACAGATCCAGCAGCTCTTATAAAAACCTTCAATTCACGGGGCACAAACAAGCTGCGCATGGCTGAGGCCTGATATTGCGATATCGGTGTATTCTTGTGTTGCTGTCTCATAAATTCAATATCAAAAAATCTTAACATATTTTCCTACTATACTTGTGTCCAAACATACCTTCAAATATTCATTAATGCCACACACGACCCGAAAACTCGCAGCTTCAAATGATTTCGTTAGTTGACGTAGCCATGTTAGGTAGCCGGTCAATATTCGAGTTCTGTCGCTGTTGGTATCTATTCATAAAATTGGTTTTAAATTATGTATTCACTCTTCATTAATTATCAACACGAATAATTAATAGAAATTAAAAGATATAGTTTTTGTAAAGGTAAAATAAGCTCTTGATTAACGAAAATGCTACATAAGCCCATTGTGGTCCTTAACACTCGTGTGGCAGAGATGGAGACCGGCCCAGACAAATGAAAGCTGCATTTCCGTGAGTTTAGCTATTTGAATAATTATCATTTAATGAAACTGGGATATTATATTATTTAAAATATTAAGCTAAAATATTTGTGGGGGTATTAGTTCACATCTAGACGCTATTGTGCCAGTATGGAAATGAACCAGGATTCGAATTGACTGGCTAACTAACATGGCTACGTCAACGAATGAAATCATCAAAAGCTGCGAGTTTTGGGGTCGTATGAGGCTTTAATAAATATTTGAAGGTATGTTTGGACACAAGTACAGTAGGAAAATATGTTAGGAATTTTTTTATATTAAATTTATGAGACAACAACACAAGAATACAACTTTTTACCTTTCTTCCTTTGAAGTTTGTTTCCATCTGGCCATCATGTTTTCAAATGCCGATTACTCCCGTATAAGGGAATTTGGGTGGACTTATACATATGGACCAATGAGAGTTTCTGTTGCATTTCGCAATTGTATTACATACAGATTCAATTGTGTCATCACACAATGCAATACTATATTGGCCAAAGCATTCTAATTCAAAGGTGAATTGCGATAAGACTTATGGTTTGAATAAACTTGAATCTTCATTACATAATATTTACATTCACTGAATCTTTTCTTATATTTTTTTTCAAATTGGCATAGCTTTCATCATACAATGGTTGCATATTTGTTGCAAGCTAGTTTGATCCGGTTTTTTAGTACCACCTGTCTGTGTAATCATTATCAAATATGGAGCGTCATCAAGGTCAAAGGGTACATCCGCTGTTCTGTTTAACGTAATGAATGGGTCAACCATATGATATTTTAGAACTTAAATCTGGTTTATATATTTTTTAAATGCTTAAAAATAAATATACAAACAATAAATTGTCTTTCTGTGTTGTTTTATTGGGTGATGAAGCTAGCATTCCTTGCAGAAAAAAATTAAATGTTTTTTTTTTTTGCAATGCTTGCTATCTTCTTCACCCAATGAAACAGCAAAGAAAGCATTGCATTGTTTAAATGACGTTTTCATACAAGATTTGGCTTAATATTTGGTTAAAAAGTTCAAAAGAAGGTTTTTTAAACAAACCATCCAATTAATAATCTCCTTGAAAAGAAGCATGGTCCTTTAATTAACAAACTTGAATCTTGTTAATCTCATTAATCTAAGGATTCTTTGTAGAAAGTTTGGTGAATCTTGAGAAGAAATTGACAATGTGAAAAGTTGACCAGAACAACAGGCTTCCATCAATGACAGACAATGGACAAATTTTAAATAGCTTACTGGAGCCTCAGCTAAAAGTTCATTGTGGCTTAACAAACTCATCCATAACAAATCAAGTCTGTGTACAACACCCGTACATGTATCACAGTTGTCTCACCTTGCCCTTCACTCTGTGTACAACACCCGTACATGTATCACAGTTGTCTCACCTTGCCCTTCACTCTGTGTACAACACCCGTACATGTATCACAGTTGTCTCACCTTGCCCTTCACACTGTTTCCAACACCCGTACATGTATAACAGTTGTCTCACCTTGCCCTTCACTCTGTGTACAACACCCGTACATGTATCACAGTTGTCTCACCTTGCCCTTCACTCTGTGTACAACACCCGTACATGTATCACAGTTGTCTCACCTTGCCCTTCACTCTGTGTACAACACCCGTACATGTATCACAGTTGTCTCACCTTGCCCTTCATTTCAAACTTCAGTTCTCTCACTGCTATATCAAAGCCATCTGCTTTACTTTGACTTTTTCCTTCATGGCCACTCTACAATGAGAAATAGATGTGCATAACAAATGAAAATGAATTTTCAGCATCAAAAACTTATATTACATGCACTGTGCATGTTTCCTCAAAAGCTGCTGATGCACAAATAACTCGCGTGTCCATTGCTTTCACATTCTTCATTTACAATTTAGAAATTTACTTTTTATGTAGTACATATTTTGTGATATAACTATGTTTTTACACAGACCAGTGTAAATAAAGGAATTTTTGTCAAGTTGAATGTCACTTGGTTAATGGTCATTACTTTCATCAAGAAATGAGAAAAATGAAACAGCAAACATGACTAAGGTTTATTACAGAAAAAACTATAGCAAATCCAAATATTACATATGTAAAATAATTGCTATTAAAATTTATTCTAAAGTTATATATGTAGTTAAAGCCTTGTAGTTGTTTATGGAGGGACTTGCTAAGTGTATTGAATAAAACCTTGTCTAAGGCATACAAAGCCTACATGTCATTTATTACCCTGTTTGTATCATATATTACCCTGTTTGTATCATATATTACCCTGTCTGAATCATATATTACCCTGTCTGTATCATTTATTACCCTGTCTGTATCATATATTACCCTGTCTGTATCATATATTACCCTGTCTGTATCATATATTACCCTGTCTGTATTATATATTACCCTGTCTGTATCATTTATTACCCTGTCTGTATCATATATTACCCTGTCTGTATCATTTATTGCCCTGTCTGTATCATTTACTACCCTGTCTGTATCATTTATTACCCTGTCTGTATCATCTGTATCATATATTACCCTGTCTGTATCATTTATTACCTTGTCTGTATCCTGTATCACCTTCTCTGGGGCAGACATAAGCTTCATCACACCCTTCCATTCCTCGTCCAGTTTTTCTGTAAGTTCTCGTGTCTTCTCCTTTTCCGCCTGACGCTCAAACTGATAATGGGAAAAACCTTGTTAACTGATTGAACAAGAGGACTTTAGGCCTTATCGGTCACCTGCGTATTAGTTATATATAACTATTACTAGTCCCAAGGCCTACGAAATCTAGAAAAAAAATACTGTTTTGAACACAAATATTTAGCAAAAGTACAATGTAAATGTACATTTGTATATGTTTTAAGAACACATCTTTCTTTTATTTCATCCTAGAATCAATACCCTGGGGTTGCGAAATTCACAATTTCGGTACATCCTTTTCTGCTTTTCCTAAATATGAATTTAGTTTTTATACCATATCAGCAAACTCCAAAAAGTATTTCAGATGATACAGGAAATATAATCACTATAATAATTTTGGATCAACCCTGGAAGCGAACTCTCAGTCCCTCTAGGATCATGAAATTTACAATTTTAGTATGTAAAGGACTACCTACTCCTTCTAAATATCTCTTTACTTTCAATTTAGTACAAGTATCAAGAGCATTAAAAAGGGTATTATCTGAATATTTTACACATAAACACTGTATATAACAAGTTTGGCCCCTTCCTTGAGTCAGAACTTCTACCCGGGGATCACAAAATTTACAATTTTGGTTGAAGTTTTCCTGATCTACATCACTATCCATTTAGTTTTCTTACACATGTGAGGGTGTAGAAAACCAACGCTTTTGAAAATCGGTCAATTTTTGTCCAATCCTTTAGGCCCCTGGAGTGCAGTAGTCCTGGAATTCACAATTTATGTCCCTCTTGTTACAATGATGATTCATACCAAATTTGAAAAGAATTGGAATGGTAGTTATCAAAAAGTTAAAAATGTTCTATTGTTCACACATTTAATAACTGACAATTTTGGCCCCACTCTGATACTAAAACCCCTACCCCGGGGATCATCAAATTTACAATTTTGGAAGAGACCGGATCCTGCTCTATATCAATATGCATTTACTTTTTCTTACACATGTGTGGTTGTAAAGAAGATTTTTAAAAATTGGACAATTCTTGGAAGTTTTTGCCCCAACCCTCAGGCCCCAAGGGTGCAGGAGTCCAGAAATTTACAAATTTTGTCCCCCGGCCTTGTGCAAATGATGCTTCATACCAAAATTGAAAAGAATTAAAATGGTAATTATCAAGAAGTTAGAAATGTTCAATTGTTGATGCACAATGACGGATGACAACCATTTGCAAAAAAAAATTTAAACATCAGGGAAAATGCAGTAGTTTAAATTCAGAAGATATTAGTAATTTCATCTTGTGTGTTATTTACAGACCTTTTCCTTCTTGGACTTGGCAATCACTTCCTCCATTTTTTCTTTCCAACTTTTCTGTTTCTGCCCCCCTAATTCTTCATAGTTACTGTTTAATGTGAAGCCACCAAAATGTTCTTTAGCCACCATGTCAGCTAAATGGAGGAGAATTGTAATAAATATATGTATATATATATATATAGAGAGAGAGAGAGAGAGAGAGAGAGAGAGAGAGAGAGAGAGAGAGAGAGAGAGACTGTGTAAATGGACTCACCATCAATCCTTCCACCGTCTTCCTCCTCCTCATCACTGATCTGGGGCTCTTCAAATTTCTCAATGGAGGACAGAGATTGGCCAAAATGGGTTAGGTCATCATCATCATCATTCAGACTGAATTTGTTTGTCTTCTCTCGCTGTGTAATGGAAAATGATCATGCTGAATGCTTGAATTTATATGCTATACATATCAACTAAACTCATGAACTATCAATTTAAACAAAACAAGCATTCTGTAATTATTGCAATATATGTCCCACACCAGTCCCAAGGCATTTGTGTGGCATTCTATGTGTGGCCCCTAGTCAAGTTGTATGTGTAAAATTCTGCATGAACAATCTTATTTATGCATAATAAAAATGTGTAATGATAGTAATAAAAATTAGGAAAAGAGAATTTGATATGTCTCAACATATTGCCAAGGCTGTCTGGTCTTGAAATTTCAATTGTATCACTTTTTGCATTTCCTTTAATTTCAATATTCAAAATATGTTTATGATCATCTGAAAATGAAAATGATCAAACAAGTCTTCATTCACTCAGCCTTGAGTTCTATTGTTGTGTTATGAACAACCTCAACTCCAGTCATTCTGAACAATGAAGCATATAAACATCAGTATTTTCGCTTCTACGTAGCATCTTCTGAACAATGAAGCATATAAAGATCAGCATTTTCACTTCTACCTAGCATCTTCTGAACAATGAAGCATATAAAGATCAGCATTTTCACTTCTACCTAGCATCTTCTGAACAATGAAGCATATAAAGATCAGCATTTTCACTTCTACCTAGCATCTTCTGAACAATAAAGCATATAAAGATCAGCATTTTCACTTCTACCTAGCATCTTCAACATTCAGAACTTTCTATTTGTGTTTCTGTCACCACATGATGTTGTGAAAAATTTATACAAGGGTATTTTCTGATGATCAGACAGATAATATTTTTCTAATACTATGAAGTATTACAATTTTGATCTCTTGTACAAAAAACAAGAGGCGTTTTTGAAACACAAATGCCCCCGATCATGGCCAATTCCGAAGATGGCCAAGGTCACAAAGACAAATATCTTGGTACCAGTAGAAAGATTTTGTCACAAGAAATGTTCATGTACAATATGAAAGATCTAATATTTACCATTTAGAAGTTATGACCAATGTAAAAAAAAAATTAAAAGTAGGTCAAATGTCAAGGTCAAAAGGTTTAGTACCAACGGAAAGGTCTTGTCACAAGAGATACTCAAGTGAAATACCAAAGGCTGAAATATCAAAGTTCAAAAGTTATAAGCAAGGTTATAATTTTCAAAAAGTAGATCAAACTCCAAGGTCAAGGTCACTGGGTCAAAATTGTTGGTACCCACGGAAAGGTCTTGTCATAAGGAATACTCATGTGAAATATCAAAGCTCTATCACTTACTGTTCAAAAGTTATTAGCAAGGTTAAAGTTTTCAAAAAGTAGGTCAAACTCCAAGGTCATAGGGTCAAAAATGTTGGTACCCACGGAAAGGTCTTGTCACAAGGAATACGCATGTGAAATATCAAAGCTCTATCACTTACTGTTCAAAAGTTATTAGCAAGGTTAAAGTTTCAGACAGAATTACAGAATGACAGACAGGACAAAAACAATATAAAAATGTAAACAGATGTGGTGAATTAGACAAACTTGATTACAAAGCGGTATGCCTTAAATCACATAGATCTCACACTACAGCAAAAAAAATTTATGGAGAACTATGAATATTGCCTACAATGTTTTCCTACCAAGTGATATGACCTTGACCTTTTACTTCTGACCTTGAGAAACGATAGGCATCTTTCTTTCATCACACAACATTTCAGCTTTTTAAATCATCAAAGAAGTTCATTCAACCATGGAATTAAGTCTTGCAATTTTCATTAGAGTTGGTCAGCCATAACAATAATGAATCTTGATGTGTAATTGCTCATTAGGTATTAAACCACATATCAAATTTCAGCATAGTGGAAACAAAAATCCCATAAATCATGTAAAAATCGCTCAAATGTGACAAAACTTAAACTTTACCTGTAAACATACTGTAGTAAACAACTTTCTAAATTAAAGCATGAAAAAAATCCAGAAAACAAAGTCGTGACAGCCAAACAAACAGACGGACAGAGTGCAAACTAGTTGTTCCTTTGGCTCCGGAGGTAATACCTATAAATTCATCAGCCCAATTTTGTCTAATATCCTTTAAAGGTGATTTTATAAAAAAAATGAGGGAACATCGAATGAGGTACTCAATTACAAATGATATGCCGAATATCAATTTGTTACATGCTCATCTACTTCATCTTCTATGTCGGAGCCTTTAGTGTTAGTTGAGTTTAGTCGGATTTGCTGAAATAAATGCTTGTTGTTCCAAACATAAACAATGCTTTATTTGCCAAAAAATCTGACATGCATATTTAGAATTAGTAACACTTCAAAATATGTGTAATTTGTTTTTACTTTGGCTTCCAGATGTAGTTTCAAACAAAACGGTGGTATCAAGACCAGAAAAGTTGCGTTTTCTGAGAATACATGATGCAGTCAATCGCTATCAAACGATAATGTACTATTGCAACCACTTGCACATATCATCTTTCAACTTTAAGATCCATGTCTCACATCGGTCGCGGTAGCTCAGTGTTAGAGTGTTCGCTTCATAACCAGGAGGTTGCGAGTTCGAGCCTCGCTCGCGCCATGGCCGCTTCAAACCTAAGACATTAAAATAGGCAGTGACTACTGATCATTGCTCCTTCGCCAAACACTCTGCATTTAGAATCACTGGTCTTTTGGATATGACCTTAAATACGGAGGTCCCATGTTGTGGCAGGCATTGACGTGACAAAGAACCCTCACTGCTACGGTCCTGCACGCTAAGCATAGGTCTAAATTTGTGACACTTCACCTACAGCTTGTGATGTGTCAATAGGAGTGAAAAATTCTTGACAAGACGTAAAAACAATCAATCAATCCGTGTCTCATGAGATTTTAGATATGCATACTGCACAAAGTAAAAATCAAAACAAATCCAGAATGGACATTAATGATTTTGCAAATTCCATCAGCGACTTCAGTTTTTATCGATAACGGGTGGCTTACAATTATTGATGTAATTGAACAATGTTAATATAGTAAATTGCTTGGAGCCAATAAAAAGGTATAAAGTATGATACAATTAGTTAATGACTGACAAATCAGAAAACTGCTGTCAGGGATTTATCTAGCATTTAGATGTTACTAGATCTACCCATTTTATATTTAAGGGAAATTTTTGAGAATGTAGTCATGAGCTTCCAGGGGATGGGGATATCCATGGAATATAATATCCACAGATTATAACAGCCATATAATGTGATTGATTACTCATTTTATCTATATTGTAAGTTTAAAATGACTAAGAATATTAAAAGAATGATTTTTTTTTGAAAATTCTTATACAATTTTGTGAAGTTTCTACAAATGAAGGGGATTTTTTTATCTGTGGAAAGGGAAATATCCATTTGTTACCAAAGGGGAAAGGTACCTTTTACCGGTAGTAAAAACCGAGATAAATCCCTGGCTGTGTAACATGGCGATATTTGTTCACTGAAATCACCTAAGAGTTAAACTCCTTACCTCTCTCTCCATCGCAAACCTCTTCATCATTTTTTCTTCTATGCTTAGAGAGGTGTCATTTTCCCCAAACCTCTTGTCTATAAACTTGTTGTTCTTAAACCTTTGATTATACTCCTGAAGTAATGTTGCTTTTCTCTGAAAAAGAAGTACAATGTTTAATATTTATCCTCAGATGCAGTTATAGATTGAAAAGTAATATCTAATATTGCATGAAGAACATCAGTTCTTTTTTTTTCCTTTAAAACCATTACTGGTATAGACTAGTATTTTGTTTTTGGATTTTTATATGCTACATTTATACTATGTATGGCAAAGCAATTTTATCTGCATTACAACCTAAACATATTTACAGTACCAACATTAGGATGCATGCAATGCACATGACAAAAAAAGGTTCTCACTTTCTGGATTCCTTTTGACCTTGACAGTCCAGGCATGCCCCGATCATGTTTGGATATTTTACGCCCCATGACTTTCTGTTTCTGTCGATTGACTTTGACTTCAAATGGGTTGATTTTCTTCTCCGACTCCTTCTTTTTATTCCTGGTTTGATCAGCGATGTTTTTCTTTTTCTTTGCCATATTGGATCTTTCTTGTTGATGTCAAGTGATTATACAGTTGGAAAGTACCTTATCTAACAGATAGTCAGTATTGGTATTTCCTTAAATCTGCAATGTAGGAGAAATATAGTTTGTGAATTAGTCAACACTGTTTTCAAGAGAATAGGTGAAAAATTACTGGCATCATTTACTGTATTACATCAGTAGCGGTAGACGGTGCCCAGATAGCTCAGTAGAGCACCTGACTAGAGATCCTGGGGACCCAGATTTAAATCCCGGTATGGTCCGTTGCATTTTCTCCTTTCCTGTTGGATTCAGAGCTATAGACCAGCCCCTAGAACTGAGAGGTGAAAATGTCTGCCAGGGGATAAAGATCCAGGGTTGATGTCTTCAAGTGTTTCAGATATAATAAGTACAATTTTATAAACACAACAAACTATAAGTATTTACTGATTACCAACGTCGATAATGCTCCCCACCCCCCTCACCTGGTAAAATACATTTTGACTAGATTGATACTGAGCGAAGCTCAGACAGGCCAAAAGCCCGCCCTCGAAGCAAGGCTCTAAAGGTAACACGTATGCATAATGAAAAATGAGAAAATCAGCAAATGAATAGAGATAATATCTATTCGCTGAAAAGTTTTGATCCATACGGGCGCCGCTATTTTGTTTTGTTCATTAGTTGCTTCTAGAGTTATTCTTGTTTTAATTTTGAATGCCAAAAATACAAGACTGACATGTAATTTGTAATTCAAACACCCAGTTTGTTAAAAATAATGGTATAATTATTATTGTTAGTTTTTAGCCAATCATCAAATAGAAAAACAGTAAAATGACTAAATAGATGAACCAGTTAATGAGTTTCTTTAAATCAAAATGCACGATATATTCACGCTTACCTTTTTACCACTTTGAATTTGTTGGTTAATTTTTGTTTAGTTTTAACCGTCTTTTAAATTCCAAATGGATGTATTTTTGTTGTTTATAATTTCTTGATTTGAAAGACGTAGAAAAAAGTCAAGGCTACATGTGACATCACAATGCACGGTTTATGTTGGCTGGCGCTATATTCCCCGTGTGAAAGGAATAGGCGGATCCTGTTATTATTCTCATATATCCCCTCTTTAACATTTAGATGTTACTGGGCGTTTAGCACAATGGGAATTTCATAAACTATTTTCAAATGAATTATGATTTACCGTACTCAACAGAATTCTGATTATCACTTGGGACACGCCAATGACCATTTCATGCTTCGCTCAGTCCGACGGTCACACCGTATATATATATCATCTAAAAGGTATATTGTAGTTTATTCAATTTTAGCATATTCAACTCTTTGCTTTTATCATTTTTTTTTTCATTCACTGAAGCTTCCCATCCTTGACAACAACATTCAATGATGAACAGACTCGGAGAAAGATAACTATTTTGAATGCCGCAATTTTGGTTATGCCTAAATGTGAAGCTTTGAATATTGTTCAGCATAACATAAAAAAATGTAAAGATTAATTTAAGCTGGTGTCTGATTTGTCTTTATTTCTACAGAAATTAGGTATGTCTAAAGCGGAATAAACATACAGATCATTAGATGTATTGATTTAAAGTTTGGGACCGAATGAATGTAGGATCAGACAACATTCAAATCAACCTGCAGTCGTTTCAAACACCTCCATGATTTGGAACTGGCAGTGTGATTCGGAACTGACCTATGAACTCAGTTATGGAAAAGCAATCGTTAATGAAATGTGCTAAGAAACTACAAGCGACACAAATAAAAATGTTGCCAGCAAGCACAGTGGAAAAACATTAAGTCCCAAAAGTCAAACATCAATCCAGTAGAGGTCAAGAAAACTGGAAGGTCACAACGTTTCAACAGAAATGACATTTGTTTGAAATAATAAACTTTGGACTCTGTGAATATAGGCTCAGAGTATGCGAAATATGTCGGACATTTCCGGTAAAAAATGGATCTGTCCGGTTAAAGTTTGTATAGTTCCTGACCAAATGTATTGTGTTTTTGTTTTGTTTATAGTATTTCCGGTATTAAACATGTTAAACTACTTCAGTTTTTCCAAATAAACGTGTATACGCAAGGTAAATCAGGGTAGATTTATGAATTTCAGTCTATAAAATTATTTCCGTCTTCGAAATTAAGCAGTAGGCCCGTCGATAACCGTGTTTAGTAGAATCGGGATCAGGCTACCAAGTATTATTGACACACATGCCCTGTAAGCCAGTTATATATTTCCGGCGGGGATTATGATCCCCTATTAAAATATGAAGAATGTGCAATTCCTGGTAAGAAATCAGTGAAACAACCCGTTCTTACAGAGAAAGTTGCCGCTAAGAAGTGTGAGGAAACAAAGCAACAAAGAAAATGTTAGGACACGAAAATAATTATGTAAACACTTTGCGCCAAAGTAACAACTACAAGTGCCGCCCCAGACGTTCAGAATATGTGATTGAGCTAGTGATTAACCCTTGTTTTTACCTTTATTAGGATGAGAGTGATTATTGACAACTAGAAGAATCAGAAATGAAGGATTCTGAAGATACTGACTGTGAAATGACAAAATTATACCGAGCGAAGCTCGGACGGGCCGAAGGCCCGTCCGCGAAGCAAGGCTCTAAAGGTAACACGTATGTAAAAGAAAAAAGTCAAAATCAGCAAAAGAAAAAGAGATAATCTCTATATACGTTCTCTGAAATTTTCGTGATCCATATGGGCGCCGCCATTTATTTTTTCATTACCTGCTTCAACAGTTATTCGTGTTTTATTTTGAATGCCAATAATAGAAGACTGATGTGCAATTCGTAATTTAAACACTCAGTTTGTTCAACGTGAATAGTACAATTATCATTGTAATAGGTTTTAGCAAATAAATACATATAAAACCGTAATACGACTAAATAGATGAACGAGTTCACGAGTTTCTTTGAATAAGAATATACGATAAAATTACGGTTACTTTTTTACCATTTTGAATTTATTGGTTAATTTTGTTTAGTTTTAACGGCCTTTTTCATTGCATACGGAATGTATTATTGTTGTTTATAATTGTTTGCTTTGAAAAAGAGAAAAAAGTCGAGGTTAAATGTGACGTCACAATGCACAGTTTACGTCGCCTTGCGTTTTATTTCCCGCGTTCAATGAATAGGCGGATCATGTAAAACTGCTGTCCCCATATAAACTCCTTTAATGAGATGAATTACTGGTGTTTAGCGCAAGGAAATTTCATTCAAAATATATATTTTTAAATGAAGCATAATCTACCGTACTTAACGGAATTATGATTATCACTCGGGAAACGGAGTTACGTACATGCTTCGCTCGATCCAACGGTCACACCGTATACATATTAAGTTGGAAGAGAGCTGAACTTGTTTTGTTATACTCATTAAAAATGTTTAAACTTGAAATTTCGAATCATGTTGAATCATTCCTACACAACATTTGGGCTAGTAAAATCTTATTTGCGCTACAACTTTTGTACTCTCACTTGCCCTATAGGCTTGTACTCAGCTCAGAAACATTAAGCGCAAAGACAGAATCTTGCACATTAAAAAATTTGGTCTGGTAAAGCTAGATTGTTTACCAGACCGAATGTCCGGTAAAATTAAAAATCATTCGCGTACACTGAATGTAGAAATAAAGGAAAATTGACAGCCTTTACGAAACAGCCACAATATGCCGCACCTCACCTGTGCTTCGTAGTTTCGTTTATATATCATGTCTACATTTACATTACCAATTATCAAATTACCTCTTCTATGTTTGAGATGATATCAGTTCATTCTTGGAAAAAGTAGAGAAATTTCCATTTGATACAAACCAAGCACATGAAACCTATGGGCGCCGCCATTGCGTATTTATTAGATAGTTTGATTAGAAAGTATTCGGAGGTGCTGGAGAAGTCGGACTATAACAAAGTCGGTCCATCGCGGAATCGGCCAATTCATTTATTTACAGGTGCCCCCCCCCCCCCCCCCCCCCCCCCCCCCCCCCCCCCCCTTTTTTTTTTTTTAAATTTATCTCTTTGAAATTATGTGAAGATTGTTCATTACTTTGAAATATGGACTCGGTCCAATCATTTACTTTTGTTTGTTTGTTTTAAAAAACATTTTCTTCCCCTATTGCAATTATATTGTTAGATGGTGATTATAAAAGATCGGTAAAGTTGGCTACTAGTAACCAGCTACTAGTAACTGGCTACTTAAAAAAAGAAAAGTTGGCTACCAGTAGCCAGCTGCTTGAACCAGGAAAAGTTAGCTACTAGTAGCCAGCTACTAAAGGTAAGAAAAGTTAACTACTCGTAGCCAGCTACTACAAAATATAAAAGTTATAATTACTGATAGCTCGCTACCAGATAAAGGTTAATGAGTTTGAAAATTATCATCTATCAGATTTATTTCTAAAGAGGACGAGGAGTCGTATGAAATTTCATGCTCAATTTTTCCCAATTACATAACGTTGCAATGCAAAATACAAATACACTTTTTCAACTGAATGTTTACTTTAAAAGTGATACAGATTGAATTCAGACCTTCAATCATTTGATATACCATCCATTTTGAGATATCTGCTACTTTTACAATTTGATTCGAGTTACCCTGAAATTTCAACATGAGTGTGAATACCGTAAGAAACTTTATGTTTGCTTTGACTTTATGTTTGTTAGATATCTGACGAATTTACGACTATACATATGACAAGAAGTGATGGATGGTGTTTTGGTACACCATGAATTTTCAGATATCGCTCTTTAGGAAATCAGTTACTTATACATTTTGATTATCGGTACAATGAAATTTCAAGATCCGTGTGAATACCTTAAGGAACTCCGTGTTTATCTTATATATTTAACTAACTTCCAACGATACGTATGGCGAATAGTGATATTGTGTATCATGATATATGTCTTTAATTTTGAGATATCACGCTTAAGGAAGTCAGTTACTTATACCTTTTGATTGCAGGTAACATGAAATTTCAAGTTTTCGACCATTATTTTAAGGAACTCCTTGTTTGTATTAGACATCTGACCAATTTACAATTATCAAAGTGAAGAAGAGTGATATTATGTGTCTTAATATGCCATAAATCTCCATATATCACACTTAATGAAGTCAGCTACTTGTAGCTTTTGATTCCTGGTATCCTGAAATTTCAAGTTTTTCATAAATATCTTAAAGAACTCTGTGCTTGTATTAGATACCTGATTAGTTTACAACTATCCATGTGAAGTGGAGTGGTACTAGGTATCTTTATATGCCATTAATTTTGAGATATCACGCTTAAGGAAGTCAGCTACTTATACCTTTTGATTGCAGGTAATCTGAAAATTAAAGATTTTAGAAAATATTTTAAGGAGCTCCGTATTTGTTTTATATATCTGATTAATTTACCAATGCACATATGACAAAATCTGATATTAGGTATCTTGATATGCCATCAATTTTCAGATATCATGCTTAAGGAAGTCAGCTACTTATACCTTTTGATTCCTGGTAACTTGAAATTTCAAGTTTTTCATAAATATCTTAAAGAACTCTGTATTTGTATTAGATATCTGACTAATTTACAACTATCCACGTGAAGAGGTGTGATATTAGGTATCTTGATATGCCAACAGTTTTCGGATATCATACTTAACGAAGTCAGCTACTTATACCTTTTGATTGCAGGCAACCTGAAATTTCAAATTTTTCATGAAGAACTTATTGTTTGTATTAGATATCTGACTAATTTTCAACTATCCATGTGAAGTGGAATGGTAGTAGGTATCTTGATATGTCATCAATTTTGAGATATCACCCTTAAGGAAGTCAGCTACTTATACCTTTTGATTGCAGGTAACATGAAATTTCAAGTTTTCGACCAATATTTTAAGGAACTCCTTGTTTGTATTAGATATCTGACTAATTTACAATTATCAAAGTGAACAAGAGTGATATTAGGTATCTTGACATGCCAGAGATTTCCAGATATCACGCTTAAGGAAGTCAGCTACTTATACCTTTTGATTCCTGGTAACCTAAAATTTCAATTTTTTCATAAAAATCTTAAAGAACTCTGTATTTGTATTAAATATCTGACTAATTTACAACTATCCACGTGAAGAGGTGTGATATTAGGTATCTTGATATGCCAACAATTTTCGGATATCATACTTAACGAAGTCAGCTACTTATTTCTTGCATGTACATAACCTTTTTTCTCCGTACTACATTTTTTTTTGACCGAGTTACGTTTTAAACCGTCATAAAATTGTTACAAGAAAAATGTTCTCACGGTGAAAATAGTTATATCTCATTTATATTAGAAGGGGATCCCCCATTGCAATGTTCAAAAGTGCAGTATGTCGTACACAGTACAGGGGAGTAGGGGAAGATACAGCCGGGGCACATGTCCCCACACTTTTCAAAGGGGGAAGAAGGTTGTGCCCCCCCCCCCCCCCTTTAAGTAAGGCTTTTTTACAATCTGACTAGAATAAGATCCCCGATCCGCTCCTTTGTTTTCATATTGTCTCTACAACATAAAAACAAAGGAGCAGATGGAGGGTCTCATTTTGATCAGATTGGGATTGTTAGTTAGTACTCACAAATAAAACAATTTGAGTCATTACAGTCGGAAGACCCTCCAGAGTCCATGAATCTTTAATTCTTCAAAATTTTCTTCAGGAGACATGAAAATACATGAAACTTGATTAATGAAGTTAGTAGGAAATGGCATACAAGGAAAGTATCTAAAGTGTAAAAAAAAAAAAAAAAAAAAAAAGTGAAAAAGGAAGTGTAAAATCGTCCCCCCCCCCCCCCCCCCGAAATAGGATTTTGGAGTGTCAGAAGGATATCCTACGTGTTTTTTTATTTATTTTTTATTATTATTATTATTATTATTTTTGATTGTCAAGTCAAAATGTGTTTAAGGTGGATTTCTTTGGTGCCCCTCATTATTTTTAACTCAGCTACGCCACTGCCTATTGTGTTAAATTATCAAAACACCCTAAATAAAACGCCGCACTGTCATATCACAGTAAATGCAGTACACCTGCTATCACCGTGTAGAAACGCACTAGAGTAAAGTGTATCACCTTCTACTCTCTCTCTCTCTCTCTCTCTCTCTCAGTCTCTGTGTATGTGTGTGAAGAACGTAGAAGAAGCAAATTTACAATAAGATGTGATTAATTAAGATTAATTCCAGGTTTAACACCCTATAAAAATGGCTGATGGGGGGGGGGGGCGCAATTTGTCTCCCCCCTTTCGAAATTCCTTGGATATTCGTATGAGTACACAATTCCCGCCGCTGATCAGAATTAGAGGATTTCCAAGACATAGTAACCCCCCGGCATGTCCATCCAGGCCTGCAGAGGTTGGGCTTATCGACAGAAAAATTACGAGTCACTCTTTTGTTAAAACAAGTAAATTCTTATTTTTGAAACAAAATTACAATTCCTAATATGTTTTAATCTGGTTACGTTTTATATGAATGATAGATTTATTTATAATATGACAATGTTGGACTGCCTCCCTTAGGCATTACCAGAGAAATAATCCTTAATAAAATTTACAAGGGGGTCATTATTCTACGGGGGTCATTTTTCTAAACGTGAAATGGACTGATTTTTTTAAAAAGACATTTTTTCTACGGGCAAAAGGGGTCATTATTCTACGTCGAATAATGACCGGGGGTCACTTTTCGACGTCGAAAAATGACCCCCAGTCATTATATTCTATGGGAGTCAAAATTTCCCTTTACACCGGCTTCCGCAGTAACTGCTAGACATGACGGAATCTGAAGATGGCGTTCCACTAAGTTAATGCACAAAATCTCCACATAGTCTGCAAATATATAATGAAAATTCTTTATTAAAAAAAGAGGACCATGGGCCATATCACCTACCTGAGTTACCTTGGCTAATATTTTAATATTTTCCCTATATATTCGCATGTAAAACTTTGATTCCTATTATGGCTCAACCTACTCCCGGGGGCCATGATTTTTACAAAATTGAATCTGCACTATATCAGGAAGCTTTCATGTAAATGTAAACTTTTCTGGCCAGTGATTTTTCAGAAGAAGATTTTTAATGATTTTCCCTATATATTTGTATGTAAAATTTTGACCCCATCTTACCCCCGGGGACTATGTTTACAAACTTCAATCTACACCATGTCAGGAAGCTTTTGTGCAAATGTAAACTTCTTTAGCCCAATGGTTCTTACGGAGAAACGTTTTTAAGATTTTTTTTCTATTTATTAGTTATGTAAAACTTTGATTCCCTATTGTGGTCCCACCCTAACCCCGGGGCTCATGAGTTTAACAAACGTGAATCTGCACTGTGTCAGGTAGCTTTCAGGTAAATCTCAGTTTTTCTAGCTCAGTGGTTCTTGAGAAGAAGATTTTTAAAGATTTTTCTTATATATTTGTATGACTGTAAAATAATTTTAGTCACTGAATTTATTTATGTATTCATTGTGTGATTTGTTGGGTCATGATGTACGGTGGCGTAGAAAGACCAAATAAAAAAATATTATTCACTCTAGAGTAAGACTTCCGGGGGGGGAGTCTCATTATGGGGGAAGGCTCACTCTACAACACCGGCATGATCACGGAGCATACGGAAAATCACGGTTTTTGCCGGTCCATCCACGGTTGTTTCACGGATTATCACGATCTTTCTTCCCTGCGTTTATCGTGTCTGTCCGTTTAGTTACCGGGAACAATCCGTGTACAGACCGTAGACATCCGTGTTCTTCAGCAGAAAAGTTTCGTACACGGATGACCCCGGACTTTACACGGTTACTTCGGTGGCCATACGGAGTTTTCGGTTGATACACAGATCTCTCGGTTGATACACGGTGGTACACGATACCTACACGGATCAATACGGAGGATTTCTTCCGGGACGATCCGGGGTAAAAATTAAACGTGTAATTTTTTTCGCGGTTTGTCTTGGCCAAGCCGGATTGTCCCGGACGCCGCCGAATGCATACGCGGATTGTACACGGTGATGGCGGATTGTCACGGACAATCCGGGATAATTCGGCGTCTCCTCTGTGAATGTGTGAAAGGGGATTTAAAGTTTTTCTTCCAAAGCTTTGCAAAGTTTACAACGGGTGTTCGTAAAAGGCACCATGCCTTTGTCAACAACTTTCATTCAGAAAAACATACAAGTTCTCGTTAGCAGCCTTGACTATTAATTTAAAACATAAGTATTGCATGCTGTATTCGGTGTGTTTGCTGAGAGTCCTATTCACAAACTAAGGCTGTTCAAAATTAATTCTACGTTTAACGTCACCTCAAAACTTCAAAACCTACGAGGGAGGGAGGAAAAAAATAAACAAACAAAAATTTTAAACAAATGTGTATTTATTGAAAATCACCTATTCGTTGACCCAAAAATCAACAATTTCAAATAGACATCACCCAATTTAGTGACCAAAAACGTAATATGTCAAATCAAACACATTGTGGGATTTGATTTTCAAGTCCAAGTAAATTTTTGCGTTTTCCCAGCAAAGACTTTTTCCTTATTCTGGGTTTGTATCCCTTCTGCGAACACACCATGCATATTGGGTGAGCAGAGGAGTGGCTTGCGATAACATCAGGTGGTACATCCAATGGATTTTCATCACCACAAACATAGCAAACTAAAGGAAAACTTCCTTTTGTGGAAATAGTTGCTAGACACATGTGACTCAGTTACAATTAAAATTATGATGACAATATTTCATACATTTTTATAATGACACATCTTAAAGTTTAAAATATGCTTTACTTTGTTTTGTGTTGATATTTTTAAATACAATTTTGAAAGGAAGATGCTAATCTGATGTACCACAACTAAAAGATCAGGATTGTACCTTCACATCTACAAATACAAGGCAGGATTCCGATAGTTTACTTACTTATCCTCTTCGTCCCCGGTGGGACATAAGGCTTCAACAAGTTGGGACATAAGGCTTCAACAAGTTGTCTCCATCTACCTCTGTCCTTGGCATATACTGTGCCTGTCCCCATGAGTAGCCCATTTCCTCTAGTTCTGATGTTACGGTTCTCCTCCAGGTGGTACGTGGTCTGCCTCTTTTCCTCTTTCCAGGTGGTGTCCAGTGTAGAGCTACTTTGGGAATCCTGTTCTGGGGCATTCTCATTACGTGACCAAGCCATCTCATTCTTCTTTGTTTAACCTCTGTGCTGATGTTCTTGCTTTTGCACTTTTGGTGTAGGTTTTTATTACTGATTTTGTTTGGCCAAAAGATTCTGTTTATTTTTCTAAGGCAGCTGTTGTGGAAGGCCTCAATTTTTCTCATATCACTGTCTATAACACGCCAGCATTCAGACCCATACAGGAGGACTGATTTCACATTGCTGTTATAAAGTTGGACTTTGGTCCTCAGACTGTAGCTGTTTGATTTCCAGATGGTTTGGAGTTGGGCGAATGCTGCACGTGCTTTGTTGAGTCTTGCCTTTATGTCTTTCCCGGCACCGTTGTCCTTGCTAAGTATGCTTCCTAGGTAGGTGAAGTTTTCTACCTCCTCTAGCGGTTCTCCATTTAAAACCACAGGTTCCACTGGAGCATTTATTGTCATCACCTTGGTCTTTTTGGTGTTGATGTTAAGACCAGTTTGTTTGGCAAATTTGTTCAGCTGATCTGTTTTTTCTTGTAGATGGGTCTTGTTCCCTGAGATCTCTGCCAGGTCGTCTGCAAAGTCTAGGTCCTCTAGGTTGCTGAACATAGTCCACTGGATACCTCTCTTCTTATCTGCTGTGCTGTTTCTTTGGATCCAATCAATGACTATTAAGAAGAGGATAGGTGACAATATACATCCTTGTCTAACTCCAGATTTGACACTAAAGGACTCAGAGATGTTCTTTTCTAATATGACACTGCATTCAAAGTTTTGGTAGAATGCTCGCATAAGGTTACAGATCTTCATTGGGATTCCATATGATCTAACTATTTTCCACAATGTATCCCTATGTACACTGTCAAATGCCTTCTTAAAGTCAATACAGTTGATGTATAGTAGCATTTCCCATTCAATACATTGTTCGATAATATTACGAATGGCAAAAATCTGGTCTATGCAGTCTCTTCCTCTTCTGAACCCAGCTTGTTCTTCTCTCAATTTATCATCAATAGCTTCATCTATTCTGCTGAGAAGTATTTTGCAGAATACCTTACTGGGGACTGAGAACAATGTTATTCCTCTCCAGTTATCACACATTTGGAGGTCTCCCTTTTTTGCTAGTTTTACGATAAGTCCTTTACTCCAATCAGATGGTATAGTCTCGTTTTCCCAGATGGATACAAATAAGCTCAGTAGTTTGTTTGCTGATGTGACAATATCTGATTTTAGCATTTCAGCATGGATGTTGTCAATGCCTGGTGATTTCCCATTTTTAAGATTTTTTATAGAATTTTTAACTTCCTCCAATGTCGGTGGTTCGAGGTCTATTTCCAGGTCTTCCTCAGCAGGTACAGGAGTAGTAGGTTCATCAGGTTCTGGGCAATTTAATACCTCTTGAAAATACTGGACCCACCTTTTGGCCTGTTCATGATCTGTCGATAGTGGGTGGCCATCTTTGTCCTTAACAAGAGCTGGTTGGGTTGTATTTTTACCACATAGCTGTTTAGTTATCTTATACACAACGCTCATTTCTCCATGAGAAGCTGCATGTTCTGCTCTTTTTGCAAGGTTGTGAAGGTGCATTCTTCTGTCTTTTCTTGTACTTCTTTTCACTTCTTAGTCTGGCGCATGCCTGACCCAATTTCCGCTACGCTACATTAGGTGTAGCGTAGCGGAAATTGGGTCAGGCATGTGCCAGACTACGTCTCAACGCTCTCTTCTCAACTGGTTCTCTGACGGCAGTTACTCATCTGTCTTCTATTTATAGTAATAATCAGGTCGTACGTCAGTCCTGTCGGTCGAATAGCTAAACCTACTACACACACCCCCCCTTAAAAATTCGGGATGCCCCTGCATCTTAGGACACCCTCATCCTCTGTCAGAATCAAGAGAAATACATACATGAAACAATCCAAACTTATCCCCTCATAACCGGAAATATACAACGGACTATAAACAAAAAAATTTACTACATTTTAGCAGTTTTCTACCTGTACTTACATAAAAGGTAACAAAAATTAATGTGCATATGTATAAATTTAACACAAAATATTTATTCCAGAGTCACTATCTTCCGAGTTCTTTACTTAGATGGGCGGGGTAATTTGTTTGGTTGTCCATCATCAGCTACACTATCATGCCCTTTTTGGATAAGATCCTGGCGTTCCTAGAATGCGACTGTGCATATTCATAATGTGCTTCCTGGACATTCTCCAAAGCAGACATGAAATGGTAACCAAAGTGCAGATAGTTGAGTCTTTTTGTTGCTCCCAGATGTTGATAGAATAGAATCTGGTACCTCCAGTGAATCAAAACGCTGGGGGAATTTATTGGTGTTTACTGAAAGGTACCCGGATCAGGCCACCTCATCCACTTTGACAACTTCCTCATCTGCTCCTGAGATCTGTCCATAATCTATGACTGGGAGGGGACCTGTGGGGAGGCAAATTCTTCAGCCCATTGTACTAAATCTTCCCGTGACTCTATATCTGACTGAGTCAAACATCTTGCTAAAAACAACAGGAGTTGATATCTTCCCTCTGTCCACTTATTCACTTTGGCGTCTTTTATAGGTGGCTGGGGGTTATCCCACAAGACACGTGGCAAATGTTCCGCCTGGACATGGAATTTCAGTTTTCGCCCAATAAAGTCGCACTCCAGCACAGGACAACTGGAATTGCGCGAATTTTTCCCCTGTCCCTCATCTTCATGTCCTTACCATCTTGTACTGTTACTACTTTTTTCTGTGGGGATGATTGCGCTGACCAGTCAGATTCTGATGTGATCTCTTCCGTCTCTGCCAACAGTTCCTTGATGTTTATCTGATGTGATTTTTCCTCCTCTAGATTAAGCACCAGCTCACCAGATTCCCCATAATGGACATGTGTGTTGTCTTCATCTAATGACTCAGAATCACTCGACATATTTCAATTTATATGACAAATAATGACTACACCGTACATACGGTTGTCAATCAGTAAACAATCTCAAATCCTTGACTTGTAAAAGAAAAGAAAAATAAACAAATCAAATATATATTTATTTACTTCTTTTTTTTTACCTACACCTTATAGTTGACTTTTCTTACGACTGGGACAAAAGTATTCTGTCCACTTATCCGCCTGCTCTGCACACACACACACACACACACCAATACAATCACCATGATACCATTCATCACAACCATCACATTGTATCATGAAAGAGCCGTTATCCCCTTTTCTACAAAAACAGAACACGTCGAGTTAACCAGTCTCTAGAGCACCTGTTACACTATCTATTATTTCTTTCTGTTTCTTTTTAACCCAGTTAGGTGTTTCCCTATCACAACATTTCTTCATTCTGTCATGATTGATGATCGTGATCATCTTCTCTAGTTGCACTTCATAAACATTCGAGGTTATCTTTTCTAGTACAACTCCTGGCCCCTTCCAAGGAGATTCTAATTTCTTGCTTCTCCCTTTTAAATGAGCCATATCCAATATGTAAACTAAATCCCCTGGCTTATACGCCATCTTGCGTATGCGGACATCATAATCTCTTTTCATATAAGACTGTGAGGACTTCAACTTCTGTCTCGCAACCTCATGAGCATGCGTAATGGCTTCCTTTAACTTGCTGACATACTCCACTTCGTCTATGCTAGTCTCTTGTGCTGGAGGCCGAAACACTAAGTCCGCTGGCATGTTAATCTCCCGCCCAAGCATCATCATATTTGGAGTTAGCCCTGTCATTCTGTTGACTGATGGTCTTGTTGCACTGGCGAGTTGAGGGAGATAGATGTCCCAATCAGCCTGCGACTTGCTCACAAAACAACGAACAGCATCCATAATGGTGCGACTAAACCTTTCCACCTGCCCATTTGCAGAGGGTCTGTATGGTGTGGTTCTCGTTTTGTGGATATGAAGAGCTTGACAAACAGATTTAAAAAAGGAGCTTTCAAAAATTCCTCCCTTGATCACTATGAATAGTGAGGGGGCAACCAAATCGAGCAAACACTTTGTCGACCAATGCCCTTGCCGTCTCCGCAAAAAGTATATTAATCAGTATAGCTAGCCCCATTCCTCCCATTATAATTTATAATTTGCTTTTGACGCCCATTAATACACTTTCATTTCAGTACTACCTTATTTTCTACATCAAACGATGGCGAAGGATAGAACATGCTGCTCGAATTACAAAGGAGTGTTTGAAGTGAAAACTTTAGAGCAGGAAATACTCAAACAGAAAGTGAAAGTTTACAATAGATCATTCATACATTATAAATTTTATATACAGATTGTACATGTAATATAAGTTGTTGCAACACATCTTGTGTATCGAATCAGTTGAGAGATATACCTCTAAACACTATATACAGGTGTTAATGGAATATTGTTACATAAATATGGGAAATTGACGATGGAGAAGCTGAAGTCATGACGTTTAAGAGCTGTTAGTTTGCCGTTAACATCTATGTTCAATAAAATATCTAAGTATGAAGCAGATGTGGAAGACTCTGTGATGTCTCACTGGGACACATCGAATCAACATATATACATAATACATGCATGGAAGTGATTATTATTAATAGATTGAAATCTACATAATGTATAACAGGAAAGCATTGTATAATAGACATTCAATAGAGAGAATAGCAGGATAGGAGTTATTGCCCTTGACAATATTACATTTTTCATTATCAATTTAAAAAAAAATATATATCCAGTGAATGAAATTTTTCCGAAAGACTGTATTTCTATCATGCACAATTTAAAAAAAAAAAAATTAAATAAAGATATTGCGAAACCCTAAGACATTACATGATGCAGGTGTAGTTTGTATGCCTATAACGTCATAATTTGGGAAATGTACATATATTCAGTTATCAATCAGGATATTGTATTATAAGGACAGTACACCTTTCGGACCCCATTCAAAAGTAAAGCATATAGAAAATCGCAGGCACCCGAAGTGTGGATAGCTTGTATAGATCCTATATATACACCCCCCTTATTTTTATACAAAACCAATAATTTATCCAAAATATGTTATTTCCCCCCAAGTGGTCATCACTAAAGCTTACAGAAGGTTGAAACTGATTATTCAGAACGACTTATGAGGGTGGTTGGTGGGGGAAATAACATATTTTGGATAAATTATTGGTTCAGTATAAAAAAAAAATAATTAAAAAAAAAATCTTTCTAGAAAGGGGCTGGGGTATGTACATAAAATCTATACAAGCTTCAGGTGCCTGTGTAGAAAATGTGCTTTCTCCAATCACAGGTATCTGAATTTTAATCAGTAAATAGATATAAATAGAAAAACGGGAAAAAAACACAAAACCTATCTATATATATAAATACACAATGTTTGGACGATTGATTTGACATCGGCCGTAGGAAAGACGTTCACCAACAGAAAAAAAGAAGAAGACAGTATATAGATCCCTGATGAGAATATTAATAACAATAATAAAAAAAATAATAAAAAAAAACAACACAAAAAAAAAACCACTGCTGACCTCTAGAAACTTAAACTCTAGAAAGAATTTACAATTAAGGGATCATGAAAATTTCCATGCGTATCTTTAAGTATCCGAGTATAGATTTTTATAAGGGCGCCACGTTTACTTGTATAGCGTTGAGTTATCACTCGTTAGATCGACAGTCTGTGCTACGCGCGTGCACGTGCTTAAAATTATTGGTCAAAGTGTGCAACTTGTGTTCTAAAACGTTAAATATTTTAATTGAGGAAAACAACTTTGGGAATTAAGATTGATATTTTATTTTTCTGCAACAACTACAAACATTTTTCAGAACGTGTGGATTATTTATTTTATCCGAATTATTTACGGTTTCCGATTTAGAAATTATTATGACCGATGCAATTCCGTCGACGGGCCCCGTTTCCTCTGCCACAGCAACAACACTAACATCGGACTCGTCGGAAAATATGAATAGTCCATCAAAATGCGTGCTGATTGCTTGTGGATCTTACAATCCGGTTACAAACATGCATCTCCGAATGTTCGGTAAGGACGATTTCTTTTTCAGAAACTTTCAATTTCATTTTGGAGAAATGAAACTGAAAGAACGTAGTTTGATTATCATATTATTATTAGTTTAGTTTACAATGTCCTTTTCTGCCAGGAATTATTTTAAATCTGTCAGTCGGAAGATTTCACACTCTTAGTAAAATTTAGAAAATGTTGAGGTGAAAATTAAATGTTGAACATAAACTACGCCGATCTAAAGACTTCAATAATGAAGTTGCGTTTTAACACTAACAAGTTGGTTGGGAACACTTCCCCTATAGCGAGACGTTCTCACTATAACGCGATTATCCCTCTATAGCGAGAGTAAATATATTCCGTCCAACCGAGAAAAACACCCGTGGAGTACATATCTCTTCGTGTTTCACGTGAAAAGAAGAAAAAGTGCTAAAATGTCTGATACTTCTGCAAACATAAATCTAAACAAAAACACTCACGATGTGTATTAGATTTCAGACTGCTTTCCTCTTACACAGCAACTTTGATATGCAATTTCATGACTATGTTGTCAATTTCATAGAAACAATTCGCATCATGTTGAGTGTGTGTCGGACTTATTCAGCGTTGCATGGGATTTGCCATTATTTTCAATAAAGATGCCAAAAACACCTGTTTATGGTAATGTTTACTCTCTCGCTAAAGAGGGATAATCGCGTTTTAGCGAGAATATCTCGCTACAGGGGAAGTGTTCCCAACCTGTTTAAATGAATTATCTTTTATTGACTTCTAGTTCTATCATAGAATCAATCTTTACTAATTAGCAGTCTCTGCATTAAACTACTAGCCCGATGATCCCGGCTACCATATTGTTGACAGGCTTGTAAAATACTGCTTTATAATTCTAGAATGCCATGTCTGGCTAGTGTTTTGAAATAATAGCTGCAAAAACTGGTTTGGATTTTGAAAATATGGATTAAAAGTTATCAATAATTATTTTCATGAGTAAATGTGAGGATATTTTTTTTGATGGTCAGAATATGAACTGAGTAGGAAATTTTCGAGCTCTTCTATACCTGTCTGTGTTAATTCTGTTTTCTGTATTTTAGTCTTTTTTGCATAATTTTTTAAAGAGATAGTCATTTCTGGCTTATCATCATTAACGTTAATAAAATTGTATCACCAATTAACATGATTAAAATAGGCTTTGATTCTATGCAAGTAACAGAGGGGTGTAACCCGGGTGTTTCTTGCCTTTTACCGTAAAAGTAACCTACAGACTTAAGGCTATGTAAGCTTGCGATTGATGTGAATTTGAAGATCCTATATCTAAACATGTCAAAAACTTTTCTTTTTTTTATCTCAATCACCGAAATGATAAAAAAAAAGGTGATTGAATTGAAATCATCAAAATGAAAATCTGTTTAAATAATCTAAAAGACTAATTGGCTGGGCTAAATATTTGGAATGACACTGGCCCCTCATCAAATCTTGGAGCCGTCCTTCAGATTTCATGCCTGGAAATTTACTTTCAGCTTCAGCTGGTTCTAACAATCAAAGGGCACTTAAATGATGCTGCTGTTTGCTTCAAATAAACTAGTTGACTATTAAACCAACTCTATATCACTATTAATGCTGCATTACTTAATGTCTAAGTATGTAAATTCCATAAATTTTAACTATCACAAAATTTTCTGTTCAAATCATGACTTCCACGATGCAATATTTTATTTCACAAAATGTAAGAGTTTCTATAGTTTGTTTTTTAAATTAGTGATATACAATCAAGAAAGTATGTTGATATACTATTGTAGTAGTATAGGAGAGGAGAAAATCTTTGGCTGGACTGGGAATTGAACTCGGGACCCCTGCATTACTAGTCATGTGCTCTAACCACTGAGCTATCCAGGCCGATATCCACGGTCCATATAGCCCTAACTACTACATGTACGATATGTATCAGTAATTTTATTAAACAGACTATAGGAACTCTTAAATTTCAGAAGATAAAATATTGTGCCATGGAGGTCGTAATTTGAATGGAAAATTTAGTGACAGTTTTCTTTTGGAATTTTCATACCTAGACATAAGCAATGCAAAATTAATAGTGATAGAGAGTTAGTTTATCAGTCAAATCACTTATTTGAAGCAAACAGCAGTGTCACCTAAGTGCACAATAATGGCTAGAACTGGCTGAAGCTGAAAGTAAATTTCCAGACAAGAAGCTAAGAGATTTGGTAAAGGCGTCAGTCCAAATATTCAGCTGAGTCGAATCTCAGCCGAGATTACTGAAATACATACTAGCTATTAAAAGTTGTGACATCATGATTTATCTTTACAAATATTATCACTGGAATGAAAGGCAGCTTCTGGCATTACAAATATGATAATGAATATACTTCCAAAACACATAGAATGGGGATGGCCCCTCCCTTTTAACAACCGCCATCTCAATCTACTATTTTGATATATATGCAAATAAAGATATGACACCCCCCAGCTCGCAATAATTACCTCCTACTTCTTTCAAATTTACCCGATTCTTTGAACATTTATAATGAGAACACTGATCATGTATTATATAGATATATCGTGACAAGTCTACTTGTGTTTGGTACAAACTCAGTGTCATAAAGAAAACTTTTAGTACACAGTTATAAATGAAGCACAGGAAATTTTGTTGTATCACTATCCATTGTTCAGAGTCCAGTTATTGGGAAGGCCATCATGGTCAATGGAACTATGAGCCCACTGTTGAAAAATTTTAATGGGCCATTTTAAAACCGAATGTGCCATCTTTATATTTTGAAGGTCCTCTTTAGAAAATGGTGAAATAGAATAATGAATGAACTGTCACATGAGATTTTCATTAAATGTATCGTATTGAACACAATGCAAGCACAGCATATTCAATATCTGCAATAATGTAGCATTTCCATTACTACCATGCTGACCAATCTGATTAAGATCCGATCTTTGATCTGCTCCGGTAATATTATGATGCTAGAGCAGATCAAAGATCGGATTTTAATCAGATTGTATGCTGACATAATATTTTTTTTTTAAGAACCACAGTTAAACAGGGAACATTTTTTTGTTTATTATACACTAGATTTTGATCAATTGATCAAATTCGCATCCACCCACCTATCTTGGAAATGTTGTTCATCTTTGTTTTTTGTCATTTTTCTCTGTAATTTTCTATCGGATTCTGCTTATCGATTGCGACACCATCTGCTTCAGGATCACCTAGCTTATGTCTTCTGACTTGTCGGACATTGAAACTTAATCATTGTTTGGGGTTCATTTTTACCATTTCTTTGGGGCATCTGATGCGATATTTGACCTTTTAATACTGTGTTCTGATAAAAGAAGAAACAGTTCATAGGTATTCAAGCCATTGAGAGTCACCTGTAGTTTATGTTTATTCCACATGTTTCAAGCTATAAAATTTGTGTTTATCAAATTACTTCATTTAAAACAAAAGTAAGACAATTAGACCAGTCATATATATATGCTATGTATTTCCAACAAACATTGTAACTTTCTGCAGAAAATTGACGATGCATTTTGGCACTGAGAAGAATTGATTGAATGTGCCATTTTTAACTGTTGTGCAAGCCCTTTCCAATCACTGAGAGTTTTAAGATATTATTTGTCAAAGGTAACAGTTTTGGCTTCAGAAATCATATTAAGTAACCTTTAAAAAATCCATCACAATTGACCTCTAATGGTGACCCAAAGTCTGACTTTTATCAAGCATATTCAGTTTATAACTGTTATGAAATAACTTTAGATATTAACCAATATTAACAAAATATTGAATATTTAATAATTCAATGTGTCAGTAATTTTAGAAAAGCATAATTGTTTTATTTTTTCTGAAACATGAATTTAATCTAGCCAGTGTTTATATTTTCGATATTATAAAAGGAAAACATACGATATATATTGGGCCCCTGTAAACTACCCTGAAAGCTGGGCCTCCTTAAATTGTTTTACTCTGACATTTAAGTTGACGAGCATTCCTGTATATTTAGCCATTTAATAGATGTTCACAAGCCTCACATACTTCAAGCTTTTACAGAGCTACACCAAGTTTGGGACGGGGACCATCAAAAGTATGAATCTAAGTAACAACATTCCTTCAGGTTGGGAAGGAGAACAACTGAAGATAGCTGCTTTTATTTTGACCCAAATGTCTTTATCGTGTTAGGAATGGGACTGATTATCAGCTTTCAGTTTTAAAGAATTAAGAGCCTTTTTTCATATCTACTTTTAGTTACAAATAGTAGGAGTAATACTTTTGTACAAAATGATGCCATTAAATCAATGTAGATTGATAAAGAAATCCATTTATTGTCTGTGGATATGACATTACAATTTCCTAACATCACCATTGACACAATATAGTGTATTGGGTCTGTAATTGCTGTGCAGGCAGATTGACACAATATAGTGTATCCGGTCTGTAATTGCTGTGCAGGCAGATTGTTTTATTGATCTGAATGAATTCCAAGGAAAACAAAATGAAGAGAGTTGTGCATTATTGCACACATCTGTTGTTGAATTTTGGCATGTTATTGTTCTAAGAACATTTTTTTGGGTAGCTTCTGGAAGTTCAAATGCTGCTATATGTATGTGTGTTAAACCTTGATTGTAGTAAATACATGTGTATATGGTCAGAGGTACATGAAATAACATTGAAATTTATTATTTAAAAATTGTTTTGTGGGAGGGGAGTTCCATTCACTATTCTGTGTGTTCACTATTGTTGCTAATCATAAGGCCAAAAAAAAAAATATGTGTGTGTTTCTGGTTTCGTCACCCTACCTCTGTTTTTGCTGCCGACCTTAAATATCTAATTGATGATGTACATGTATGTAAAATAAAACTCCAGAATTTTGAAACAAATTTTGGGAGTGAACTAGGATTCAAACATATTTTATTTTGGCCTAATATAACTTTTTTTCAGCCATTTCATGTACTGAGTATACTACATGTGACTACATAAAGTTTTCTTTTCCCAAAATGATTCAAGTTGTGCTATGATTGCTGATGAGTTATCATGATGTTATAATGCGACTGAATGTCCTCCTCAAATTTTATTTTCAGAGATAGCTAGAGACGCATTACACAGAACACACAGGTTTACAGTAATCAAAGGGGTCATTTCTCCAGTCAGTGACGCTTACAATAAAAAGGTATTCTACAGTCTACAAAAAGTATACAAGATTATTTATGTTAGTAGGAAAGAATACTATAACAGACTATATGCATGTCATTTTGATATCTAAATCAACAGTGAAATGACTGATACATATAATTGCAATTGGTTGTTGTCCGTCATCATGCATTAACAATTGAACATTTTTGATAACTACTATTCCAATTCTTTTTAAATTTGCTATGAAGCATCTTTGGGACAAGAGGGACAAAAATTGTAAATTTCAGGATTCCTGCACCCTGGGGTCTTAGAGGCGGGGCAAAAACTGCCCATACTGTGGAATCGCGATCATCATTGTTCGTGGGGGATTAATGTTCGTGGATTTCATGGGTCACTCTTACCAACGAATTTATGTGTCCTCGAGCATTTTTTCAAACCAAGTAGAGTTATCTCACCTAGTGACATTGTATCGCTTACCCAGGAAACTACGTCCCCACAAACCAGCAAAATTTTGCTTACCCACGAACATTGGCCCCCACGATTTACAATGATTCCACAGTAATTGACAAATTTTCAAAAATCTTCTCAAGAAGTGCATATGTTTAAGGAAAAATACATAGTGATATAGAGCAGGAAGGCCTCTACCAAAATTGTAAATTTCATGATCCCCAGGGTAGGTGTCCTGACCCTAGGACAGGGCCAAACTTGGTATATATAGTGTATCTGTACAAAAGATGTAAATGCTATCTGCTTTGATTTGACTTAATGAATATTTAGAAGAAGTGGGTAGTCCTTTACCAAAATTGTAAATTTCATGATCCTAGGGGGTAAGGGTTTGGTTTCAGGGTGGTGCCAAATTTTTTATAATGATTTAAAGGACTTCTTTAAGTTTACTGATACCGTATAAAATCTAAATGCATATTTTATACATACATATTTATGAATAGCAGAAAAGGATGTACAAAAAATTGGTGAATTTTGCAACTCCTGGGGTTTTTTGACTGTAGAATGGGACCAAATTAGTCATATTGTATATATATTATATCATGTAAAGTCTTTCATCAATGTGTGCACTTTTCATTGAAGTTTTAAGAACACACTTGTTTTATACTGTTACATGTACATTCATGTGGTGGGGGGTTTTTTTGTTTGTTTTTTTTTTACCTCACCTGAGTTGTCTGTCATTGTCAGAGTAAACTTTTCACATTTTCATTTTCTTCTCCAGAACCACTGGGCCGATTTTTTTTTTTACCAAACTTGCCACAAAACATCTTTGGGTGAAGGGCTTTCAAGTTTATTCAAATGAAGGGCCTTCAAAGGGGAGATGATCAAAAAAATGCAAAAATAGGGTGGGGTCATTTAAAAATCTTCTCAAGAACCACTGGGCCAGAGGAGCTGAAATCTACATGAAAGATTTTTGACATAGTGCAGATTCAAGTTTGTTAAAATCATGATCCCTGGGGGTAGGATGGGGCCACAATAGGGGATTAATTTTTTACATACACAAATATATAGGGAGAAAATCTTGGAAAAATTTTCTTAAGAACCACTGGACTAGGAAAGTACAAATTTACATGAAAGCTTCCTGGCATAGTGCAGATTCAAGTTTGTTAAATCATGGCCCCTAAGGGTAGGATGGGGCCACAATAGGGGATCAAAGTTTTCCTTCCTAATATATAGTGAAAATCTTTAAAATTCTTCTTCTCAAGAACCATTGGGCCAAAGAAGTTAACATTTACATGAAAGCTTCTTGACATAGTGCAGATTCAAGTTTGTAAAAAGCATGGCCCATGGAAGTAGGTTGGCGCCACAATAGGGGATCAAAGTTTTACATGTGAATATATGGAAAATCTTTAGATATGAACCAAGGTTAACTCAGGTGAGCGATTTGGCCCATGGGCCTCTTGTTTGGTTTTACAATCACAAGATATACAACTTGATTAGATTAGAAGACCACTTGATTATAAGTGCTACAGTGTACATCTTTCGTGTATATGGCTATTGTATCATTTCATGACAAAAAAACGTTTTAATTATAAATGTTATGCCAGGAAGACGTGGGATGCGACAGCTTTGTTCCGTCATTTTCAATGTCATTATTGGTCCCTTTTTGTACGTGCTTTCTGTCCATCCCAGGTAGAAATTAGTAGAGAAATTGTCATAGAAAATAGGTTTATATTGGGAAAAAACAGAGTTTTATAGGATTTCCAAGGTTGTAAAAAAAAAATCAATAGGTAATCACTAGTTCTCTATTTGTTTTTGTCTGAAGGCACAAAGGATTAGGATTGGCCGCAGAAAACTTCTACTTTTAGTTCATAAACCATTAAGTTCGGGAAAAAATGTGTAGGACTTGTAACTGCAGTGTATTCATCAACTGTTATTCAAATGATTGCTGTATTTTGTTCGAGCACCATGCAGCTATATTATATACACGTAGAGTGATGTTGAGAGAGATTGGAAATATCACAATTACATAGATACATACCAATAACGCAAGCATTCATGTAACCTCCATCAAGATGAGGCTTATTTCATTCCACCCTTTTAAAGCCCTGTTCTGCTCGTGGAACTCTTCTAAAATGAAATCGCTTGTTGCCAGTCATAATGGATCTCTATCTAAACAGCTACACTAAAAATATAGTCACAATGTTTTGGTCAATCAGTTTGGTATAAAACTGAAATTGCATTCATTTTCCATTAATCCGAAATATCTGACGTTTTCCTGGCTTTTTTATGATTTTGATATTTACCATCCTGGCATATGGTAAATTTTAGTCTAGGTCACCTACACGTTTGTCAATGCAGTGTCCTATGAGACAAACGTCGTTTAAGTGGGGAGTTAAACTGCTTGCGTGACCTAGGCTAGGTAAAACTTAAATGTCAGATTCATTATTTCGGACTAATTTTTCATGTGTATCTTACAAACATTGTACTAGTGTCTTTTGGCTTAAAAATTTCCTTTGCACTTGATGTAACTGATTATTCATAATATGATTTAAAGGGGTAATCAGCTTTTCTGGTTATTACACCTGAATGGAACTTAAAATTCACTTGTGTATTTCTTGAAATTTATCCAGTCCAGTATTAATCAACATCAGCAAGAGATAAATGTATCTAATTTTTATAACACCCACCCCAGACAACAATAAATAGAGCTGTAGAGTGTTTATATTGAGCATCACCAGATTCCAAAATATTTTTAAAGCATCATTTTCAATAAAAAAAAATTAATATACTAAAAATTCTCTGGTTTGATCTGAGGAAATCTGTTTTTATCCATTTTATAGTGTGCCCTTTGGGGTATTAATCCTGAAAGGACAGTTTTAGTTGTTATATAAGAATAAGGAACTATTGTAAGCCCGTCCTCTCATGTAGATTTCCTATGGGACATCTTTCTGTAAGATTATACATTGGAGGATGCAAGGGGTTACATGCAATGCAGTTTCCCTTCGGCTTGAAAAATTATAACATATTAAAAAAATGTTTGATTGTCTCATGATGGGAACTGCAATGTCTTTTTATACAGAAAAAGTTCCATCTAAAGTGCAGTCCTCCCTGTGAAAATTTCTAAGCACACGTGAGGCTTATAATGTCCATTTTGATATATTTATATGATGATACTGTAATTGTAAATATGGCTAAATGTACATTGACCACCAGATAGCCCCAGTGGTATATGTAGGAAACTCTAAAGGATTAGAAACTTTGCTCATGTTTGAATTTAGGGTTTTCTTCTTGGAAAATCGTCAAGTCTCATGAAACAGCTAGAACAAGCAAATTTTATCTGCAATGATTGCTACCTTCATCACCCAATAAAACAACAAAGAAAGACATTTTATTGTTTATATTTTCATGTACTATCAAAAATATAAACTAGAATTAAGATCTAAAATATTATATGGTTGACCTATTTGTTATGTTAAATGGAACAGCCAATGCACCATTTGACCTTGATGAGGCTCCATATTAGTAATAATTTTGCAGACAAACCCGGACCTAACTAGTTTGCAACAAACATGTATTCAGTGTATGTTTAAAGCAATGCTTTAATAAGAAATATAAAAGAAAAGATTCAGTGAATGTAAGTAGAGGATTATGAAAGACAACTCATTCTTACAAACCTGCAATTAAGATAATTGATGCTCTTTTTAAAAAAAAAAAGAAGATTTTTAAGAAAGACAATTCATTCTATGAGAAGTGCATTTATTTACATTATGTTGCTTGAGCTAGAGTACAAAGTAATAAAAGTGAAATCAAGAAATTTTCCGATAAATACCTGGACACACAACGTTCTAATTTACTAGCCCGATTGTTGAAGAATTTGGTAAGCATTCCAATTAATTAGCCCCAAGGGCACATATGCTCTTTACAAAGCATTAGCCCAAATCCATTATAAAGCGTCACCTAAGGTTGATCTAAAAATGACATTAAAAAGTGTCACCTATGGCGGCTGATCAAGAAGTGACATTCTGATATTTGAGGACATTTTTTGTAGGATTTGTTGCCCGCCAGTCATCGGTGTGAAATGCTGAGACAAGCTCTTAAGACCAGCAACTGGATCAAGTATGATGTTGACTCTTCTATTTTAGTTTTAAATTGTATCATTTCCAAAAGGATCAGGGTAATGAAAGAAAAAACCTAGAGGGGGTGGGTATTGCTTTGCACCTGTTGGTTGGTTCGGTAGACCACATATTGTCTGCTCAATATCTTGAGAACCATTCACTTGATGGTAATGATATCTCATATGTTGGTTGGTTATGAGTAGAAGAGGACTCCTATTGATTTTCAGGTCAAAGGTCAATCACTCTTGACATAGGAAGATTCTGTCTGCTCAATATCTTGAGAAACCTTTCCTTGACAGACATTAAACTTGGTACACTGGTATATTGTGAGGAGTAGATGATGCTTATTGATTTTTATGTCACATGGTCAAAGGTTAAGGGTCAAACTGGACATAGGAATATACTGATCTCTCAATGTCTAGATATATAACCCTTTGCTGGACAGATATCAAACTTGGTACATTGTAAAGAGAAGATTACCCCCATAGATTTTGAGGTCACATGGTCAAAGGTCAAACTGGACATAGGATTATACTGTCCATTCAAAGTTGAAAACCCTTTGTTTGACAAACTTCAATCTTGTTTCACTTTTACATCCTAAGAAGTAAATGACCCCTATTGATTTTGAGGTTACATGGTCAAAGGTCAAACTGGACATAGGAATATACTGTCCCTTCAATATGTTGTGAACCTTTGCTTGACAGACATCAAACTTGGTACACTGGTACATCATAAGGAGTAGATAACCTTTATAAAAATTGGGTTCATATGGTCAAAGGTCAAGGGTTAAACTGAACATAGTAAGATATTGTCTCCTGATAATTATTTGCTTGGTTGACACCAAACTTGGTACACTGGTACAGCATAAGAGGTAGATGACCCCCTATTAATTGTTAGGTCACATGGTCATCCACTCCTGTACATATGAGATATCAAAGGCAAAAACACTGGAAATATAAATATAATAGAACAATTATAATTTTATATAATCTATGAAGAAAGCTGGAGATGAACTGGCAGAATGTGCAATGAAATTTACTTTTTTCTCATTTTTCAGGGGGAAAACAGCTCTTAATTAGAATAGAACTTGCAATAATTAAATTGTAATAATCTAGCCATCTCAGATATATATGTCTGCACCAAGGTGTGCTATTTAGTATAATGATATGAAATAATTTTACCGCTTATATATCTACAATGTAAAACTGTTTCGTACTATTAATTATAATCAGTTATAGTGTGTATGTATGTATGCTCACATTCATGATCACAAACAAGACTGCTGTACAAATTATGTATGTATTGCATGAATTTAATGTAAATTATGAATATTAAACCATAATGGAAAGGTAAATTATCATTAATATGTTTCCAATTTTGACTATATCAATGCTAATTCTATGAATAAAATGAAACCAAAAAAAAAAACTATCAGATTATGACAAGCGCACAAAAAACTATGGTTGTAGAGATGTAAAAGAAAATAGTTTCAAAATACATATTCTGCTTTTCTAAACACTTTCTGAAACGAGCCGAGTGTTTACTACATGACTGTGTTATTAATTAATGTACCACAAGTTATTCTCCAAGCAATTCTTGGATATGATCTAGCAAAGTATATTTAGTCTGATATATGTCCTCATTCCTATAACAACAAACTCAATTTCAAAACTTATTGGTGTCTTTGTTTTCTTGTGTGAAGAAGGTGCGCGCAATGCATACATTATTTAAATAAGGCCAACCAAAGATGTCGGAAAGTTAAATTAGCTAAGAATGAACTTTCAACCTAATCCTTTCATCTGGAATGAAATTAGTTTTTGTGCATATTAAGTTATTATATATTTCGCCGTTATAGATACATTAAGTTACCATGTTTAGAAAGAAAGAATTTTGAATTTTAGTACAGATGTACCTTTAAGAATAATGTAATAAGATGGCTTGGCTCCCATTAGATTGAAAATATAATGTTGCATAACGAATTACATATCATTTAAAGCATGGACACATGGGAATGTGAACAAACAAAATGGACAGAAACTGCCAAAGTTTTGAGATACCATCAAGCGAAAATTGATAGGGAATACAACAGCAAAGCAAAGCCCACCCCCACAAAGAAGAGAAGAAAGGACCTACGGAATGTTCACATCAACAGCAATGACAGTGAATATGGTATGTCAATCTCCAGTTAGATATGATCCTGATACTCAATGTAGAGATTCATTGAATGCTCACTTAGCCAAGGGTGTTGCCATCACTTAGCAAGATCTGTCATATGGCTGACATCCATCCTGGTATCAGAATCTGTAAACAATTCTATTATAATCTTCATATTAAAAGTATCCTAGTTGGTGATGTGTTCATGCATGCAGCTTGGGTAAAGTTTTGGAAATTCCAGTATGGCGTCTTTACTTTTGACTGGCTAAGGCAAAGTCAGCAACGTTGCCATAGAACAACTTGCATGCTAAGTCATTCCCTGGTACAGATGTTGCACTGTTGTTGGTCAATGTTACTGGGATGATGCATGGTTTCACCTAGTTCAGTGTAGATTGAAGTTGGTGACTTGTGTTCAAGTGAAACATGAATAATGTTGAAACTTGCGTCTTTGTGGTTTATGTTTTAAATACACCCCAATGTGGATGAGCTGTTGGTATATTTGTCCCATTAGGACGACTAGGTCTAGTTACTACAGGATTTTTGGTTTTGATTGACTGATACAAAATGAATTTTAGTCCAGAATGACTGCATACAATCAAATCTTGTGTGATTCAAGTGAAAATCTAAGTCTTGGAAGCCTTTTCATTAGTCAACAGTATGTACCCTACAACAGATTTTTCTTGCCGTTTTAGATGACAGGACCATTGACGATCACAATGCAATAAATGCAGCCTTGAAGAAGGACACGGTTAATGTCAGGTTACTGTGTGGGGCTGATCTTCTGGAATCATTTGGAACTCCGGGACTATGGGCTGACAAAGATGTAATTATGTGCCATGTGTTTCTATTTGCTAGGAAATATTTTATTGTACTTGCATTTCATTAAATGATATCAATGTAAAGAATTTCTACACATAATTATTTATGGTTCTGCTTTTACTAATATTGACTCATCGCAGTGTGCAGGGTAATTTGACCAGTGCCTCTTCAAGAGACTGTGTCAGGATGTTCATCTGTATGTAGAGAGGTCACATTTTCTGGAAATAAATTTACATTTGAAAGCTGTAAAACTTGGAATTTTTTTTATTGATTTTTCATTTTTGTAGATTGAAGAAATTGTTGGAAAACACGGACTTGTGTGTATAACGAGAGAAGGATCAGACCCAAGAAAGTTTATATATGAATCAGATGTATTAACCAAGTATCAAGTAAGAGTTCATTTGTTTACTATGATAGAGCTATAATATTGCTTTATCTTGATTAGATTTGTTTGCTATGGTATAGATATATACAGGTTAGATTTGTCTACAATATAATATTGCTATATATTGATTAGATTTGTTTGCTATGATATATAGCTATATATTGATTAGATTTGTTTCAATTGCTATAATATGTAGCAATATGTCGATTATATTTGTTTGCTATATAGCTATATGAAAGGTGAAGATAACGAACAGTGATCAATCTCATAACTCCTATAAGCAATACAAAAATAATATAGCTATATATTGATTAGATTTGTTTACTATAATATGTAACTATATATCGATTATATTTGTTTGCTGTAATATAGCTATATATTGATTAGATTTGTTTGCTATGATAAAGATATATGAAAGGTAAAGATAACGAACAGTGATCAATCTCATAACTCCTATAAGCAATACAAAAATAATATAGCTATATATTGATTAGATTTGTTTGCTATAATATGTAGCTATATATATCTATTATATTTGTTTGCTATAATATAGTTATATATCAATTAGATTTGTTTGCTACATGTATAATATAGTTATATATTGATTATATTTGTTTGCTATAATAGAACTTTATATATTGATTAGATTTTCTGCTATGATGTAGCTATATATTGATTAGATTTGTCTCTCTGCTTGGGCCTTTTATGCAGTTCAAACCAAGGAATGTGCAATTCCATTTATTGTGCATGTTCTAAAAATTGAGTTTAGAAATCAAGCTATGTACAGACCTGTTGGACATCAAATACACAAGTTCATGTGTTTTTCAGGAAAATATCATCATAGTCACAGAGTGGATATTTAATGATATTAGTTCAACAAAAATCAGGTATGTACCAAAGTAAAGTACTCATCATACCCCTTCAACAAAATAAGGGTATGGAAGGTCATCTGCCCTGCCTGTAGACAGAAAGACGCGCAGGCTCTGATTAAATTTTCTTTTTAGTTAAAATCATGAAACAAGTCTGGTCTCTTGATGACACAATTGATATAAACATGCATTAATTCTTATCATATGCTCACAGAACCACAACACAGAGATATTGTATCCAGACTGAATTCTTTTCCAACCAAGTCCACAAAACAGTGTGGAACACTTATTAATTTTTATGTCAAAAGGTCAAACCTCACAGGACCGATGCACTTCAAATTCTACACACGTGTGCTGGCTTTCCTGACACACAATTCTGTTTTTACCACTTTTATCGATATCCCAACAGGGGAAGCTGAAATACTCCTCCATTCATATTTCAGTATTTTGTTGTCACCTTTCCAATTTTATAGTTACCATTGGATATTCAAGTTGAAAAGGTCAGGGTCGCTGAAGGAGAAATTCTATTTACCCATGTTACAATAATATTTTAGATATGTCTTATGCAACATTGATCTGCTATTGCCATTGCTTGCATATGTCATTTCTATTTCAGGCGAGCACTGAGACGGGGAGAGAGTGTTAAATATCTGCTACAGGATGTTGTTATAGAATACATTAAGGAGAATCACCTATACGGGGTGGAGGACAAGTGAGTCACTCGCGCATGGACCCTCTCATTGTACAGCTCTGCAGTTGTTTATCAAGCTCTGTGAACCCTTTCAAATATGTCTGTGTTCAACAAACTCTAAGGAAAATCGGTGTTTTATTTTTATCTCTTTATGTTTCTTTTACATTATATCATGTGATATGCTAGTGTATATTTTCATATATGTTGATGCGAGGTTCAAATGTTATTTATGAAATTAGTTTATTTTTTATTTATACTTATTCTGTCTCTAATAATTTTGTAATAATCTGCATGACTGGAACCTGCAATGTTAACTTTTATTGTAATGAAGGCCCCATTATATGGAGGGTGCCCTGTGCTAATCATTCCATCTGTCTGTCCGTCAGCACATTTTATGGCACGTGATAAAAGTTTAAAAGTTTTCTAGAGAAGACTTTCTTAAATTTTATACACAATGTTTGGATTAGGCAAAGGAAGAGTCCTTTTGATTTTCTGATTTATCGACTTTGTATTGTTGAGTCCAGATGTGGATGTCCATGCCATGCCAATTCACTACCTTACTAGGTACACATAGTTCAGTGGTCGAGCACCTGATGGATATATTCCTTGCGGGACCCTTTCTGACTTGTCAGTTTTATTCTTTATACTCAACATCCTCTTAAAAATTGTTTGTCACCTTTTCCATTTTGTTTTACTCAATAAAAAGCATTCCTTTAGCTTCAAAATAACACAAATTTAAGGTTTATTGCATATGCTTCAAGTTTCAGTTATTAGTAAAGCCCAAAATGCATATGAATATGAAAGTCTCTATGTTAAACTGAGAGATCTCTGTTACCAGTATTTGATATAACTGCCCTTATTAGAGCCCTGCATTAAAAATCAGGGAGGCCTTCATTAATTGCTGTGTCCATCTATCCATCAATACTTTTATTGAATACAACATCTCCAGTATTTTTATCCCACATCCTCCATATTCAGTGTGTCCTGGAAAGTAGACAATAGTCGGGATACCCCAATAAATTTTTAGGTCAAAGGTGAATTCATATCAATTGGGATTTACTTAAGGATTGTATGGCATATTCTTAGCTTAACAGAACTTACCAGTAAGAAAAAGATGGTTACAGAAAGTTATGGTCAGTGTCTGAGGTCACTAAGTGAAAGGTCAAGGTTATTACAGAGAAAATTACTTTGGAATTGTACGAAAGGATCGTAATAATTTGAGTTTGGGTTTTTGGAGCCCTATGTACGGTTAACTAGGTTTTATTCACGACATTGTGATTTCCCGGTGATAAACTGGTTCACAGGGACAAACTTTTGTGAAAGAGATAATCTTAAACAAGTACAAGAGACACCAAACATTAAAGGACTGTTTGACTGCATATATATATATATATATAAAATTAATTATGTACATCAAATCGTGAGAAAATAAATTCGCGAGTGCTCTGTTGATCAAGAGTCTTTACATGTATTTATAGCAATATAGAAATAAAACCAAGCAATCTTAATTTGTGAGTGATGCTTCTCGCGAAATTATGCGATGATAAATTCCTCTCTTAATATTGGAATTTACAGTATACTAGATGTTTTATTTCACTGCTCAGCAAGTCAGTCTGTTCAATAGAAGGCCTGTATGCTCCATTTTCAGTAGATATCCAGTAACCTGGAATACTATGGATTACATGTTTGATTGGTCAATATGGTGAACATTATGCTTATCTTTCGTTTAGAAATATGTCACAGCAGTTTTCCATGTATTTAAACTGAATTTGAAATTTTGATGCAGTAAGATACATTAATATTCAACAATATCTTGCAAATGTTTGAGAATACAAGGGCCAATAGAAAAATTGGATTGACATTTTTTTGTGGAACTTTTATTTGTCAAATATGACAATTATACAAGTTTGTTAACAATTACAGGGTAAGGAAAATATCAGCATGGTGCCAAGCATGTAGCAAGAATGAAGTTTTTGTACATTTAGATTTCTTTTCTTTATTTTGTTTCACCATCTAATCTGTATACAGTTGATGGCAGCCCATTTTCATCAAAGTGTTGTTCAATTTACCCTTCTATGTGTAATACTTGGTTAAATGATGACAGACCTCAGTTGAATGCATGCAAGAGAAATCTGTATTTTATTTTGTTTTTTCCACCAATGGTCATGCAGGATGTGTACTTCTTTGTGATGTTTTGTGTAAGGTTAACTTGTGTACAAAGACATGAATCAGAAATGTCTCATGATATTACCCCAGGGGAGAGAGAGTAGTTCAAAACTCTTTCACTACATGCAAGTTCAGCCAATATATATATTATGCAAATAAAAGATTAAAGGACCCTTTTCTGCAGTTGCACTGAAAATTGTAAGTTTTCTGTAAAAGCTATAGAAATAAAGTGACATTACATTATGTGATCATCATAATATGATTGTTATCAAATATTAATGTGTAGAGTTTTTCCTTTTTGACGAGTTTATGAAATCTGATGTGGATCATTTCACTGCAATATTTATTGGTCTTGTGAAAGCCCCCTAAGCAAAAATGCATATTCTATGTAAATGTGAAATCTGAAACTGTGAATCATTAGGAGAGGCACATTGAATACAGACCTGAAAGAGCAGCGTATGATACAAATGATGTAACCAGAAGATGCAGGGTTTTAAAATAGTGTCAAGAATAACCCCAATTTGGATACATTGTACTACATTTGAAGTTCATGCAAAATACATGTAAAATATGGCTTAAGGTACTGAACAGCTTCATTTATTTTATGAATATCAAAATTCTTTTTGTTTTTTCTGCTGCGTGGATACAGTAAGTATGTAAATGATGTCATCCCCTCGCCTGTTGTGGATAATGCAATTTCAGATGCACATTGGAGTTCTGAAGATCAAGTGTCCGAGTGCGAGGAGGTGCCAAGGTCACCTAAGAGAATAAATGAGGATCCACTCGAAGGTCCCCCTTCCCCAAAATCCCCCCGCCATGTTCCATGTATGGGTTCCGAGTTGGGATCTCTGGTCAGACGTGTCAGAAATGTACGGATTATAGCTTATGCTCCAGAAACTTGTGTGTGATGTGCACATGCAGTCAATTGGCACAGCACCCTTTGCAATATACATGTAGATGTATTTGAAAACTGCTTTATATGTGGGTTGTTGGCCAAGTTTTTACTTGGTGCTGAAAATAGATTTTGTTTTCACTTGTCTGCTTTAAGCCCTTTTAGAAGCTGATAAAGTGTATTCAACAATGCTAGATTTCCAGTAACGTGACAAATTGATAGTTGCTAATTTAATCGAGATGCCAATCTCAATGCTTTATTCAGATTGATTCTCTGTCATCATGCAAACCTTTATATGAATTTTGATTATTGGGAGAAATTGACCAGAAATTCAATTAGATGCTATCAGTGTTGACTTATTGATCCGAGTCTCTCGAGTCTCACGTTTTGTCTTGGTGCTAGTGCGCAATTTAGAATTTCTCACTGAAAAGGAGAATTTCCTAAAATTTTAGGAAAGGTTTTATTTCTAAATGGAGTTTGCGTGAATGAATACAAATAGTGTGGTATTTAAAATTGTCATACTAGTATAACTATCAACAATATAGGTATAAATACTGTAAAATGATAAAAATTCTGCTTTCAGTCAGTGACACAAAAGTTGCAGCCAGATGCGCTTTTCCATTATTCTTGCTGACTACACAGTCACCAATATGTACATTTGTACCATATATAAACTGCTGTGCTTGGAATTTTGCCAAGAAAAATTGACACGCATAGTCCCCTATTCTTTTATATTGCGTACACTTGAAGCTTGTCGTCTATCACATTTAGTCAATAACTTATCTAGGTAGTCTTTCATATTTTCTTATTTACCCTCTCCTATGCTTTGATATGTTTTTTGATGACCTTTTTAAGTCACTCGCTTTAAAGACAACTGATACACTTCCAGTATATGTGTGTTGAGTGTAGTGTAATATAGACTGAAATCCAAAATATTTATTGAATGTACCTTTCTTGGTTAAAGAGCAAAATCTATGTCACCTTGTGAAAATATACACACTGCTGAGATGTTTGTTAATTAAAGTAGTTGCTCAAGTTTACCGTATTTAATTTTTATATATGTATTATATACAGTTTCCAAACAAATTAACTTACAGTTTGATTTAATGAGATGTATGTACATGTATAAATGTAGTGTTATAAACCAAAATAATCCGACACATCAACATTTACCAGCATTAAAGTTTTCATCCATAGCTGCCAAATGCCAAAAACAACCTCAGTACTGCTACAAATATTTTTTTTGAAATGAGACATCACTAGCTGTTTTAATGTATATTCTGTGCTGGCATCTTTTTCAGTACAGCTTTCGACAGGGGATGTTCCAACATCGTCAGGTGGAAAACCAATGACTATGTGCTTTTGTCAAAACCGCAAGACTCCTTATGCACTGTGGTAGCATTGCCCACCTTCACTGCGTTACTCACTCCCAGTGTCAAACTGAACATTTTCAGAGTACTCACTTTCTGCCTTTGTGAATACATGTGTATGCTTTCTGATTTGACATGGATTGAAACCTGCTGGTTTTGACAGGTATATATCATGAAGTTGAATCAAATTATTATAAAACACTATCTCTCTCTCTCTCTCTCCAAATCTAAACACCAAAAACTATATACTTGTATTTACATTTAAAATACATGTACTGTTAAACTATGTTTTTACTGTTATCTTTACATGGACCCACTGAATCTATACAAGTGTAGAGCCGTGGATAAAAAAGCATAAACTGCTCTAAACCATATCATATTTAAAGTCAAGTGGGTCAAAAATTAACCGTAATTTCACTCCATACCATTCAGTTTTCAAAATGTTGATGCAATTTGTATCAGCACAGCAATCTAAATTTCATTTGAATCGGAGCAATATTGTGAAAGTGATAAACTACAGTAATTGATTTTTGATGTTGTTTGTTGCTGTCATGTGCCACAGCTTTGCAGCAAACCAAATTATATAACATTTTTTATGAATGCCAATTGGACTCTGTTTGAACAGAAAATGAATTATTAAAACATAATTATTTTATCTAAAATTCACTGTAGGTTGTCCAACTGATGATAAGTATATATTATCGATTATTCATGTTCCATGTATTTTGTGTACTGGTATGAATAATAAATGTTTTTAAAACTCCCAATTGCAACTTAATGTGGAAAGTTTTTAATGGTGTCAATATGTGTGCAAAGTACATGTACATAATTGTTGAAAATACGGTTGAATATACTTTAGGAGAAATTCTACTACAGAGAAATTTGATATGGATGAAAAGATTAAGGATATGTAAAACAATATTTTGCAATTGACAACTATCATATTTACTTTATTTAGTCAAAAAAATTTACTTTGTTTAGACAAAAAATGCAGTTTAAATAGAAATAGGGGGGTGGGGGGTGGGAATTAAAACCCCTGCTGGACTTGAACCCGCAATCTATAGATTAGCAGTCAACATGCTAACCTACCATCAGGCTAGGCAATTAAATCGAAATGGAATAGACAAATATTGCAGATATATTTTCATTCATATTTGAAAAGGAAGTTGGCCATTAAAAGGATGTAGTATATCTCCTTGAAGGGAATTTTTGGAACACCTACAATTCTGTAGAACCAAGATTCCTTGCATGCATTTGAGGAAGTCCTTATATTTAAAAACGAATAGGTATAGACATTGTATGTATACTTTCTTCAGCAACAATATAATAAAAAGAACATTTAATATATACGTAATTGAAAAAGAATTTATTGTACTTTACCTTTTTAAAGTAAATTCATTTTAGACAAAGAAAAGAAATTATGCTAATATTCAACTTAAGAACAGAGAAATTATAATTGTAAAATTGCAATTGGGGAATGAATATCACCTCCTTAAAACCAAGTATTCCCATTAACTGAATGCCTAATAACAATTTTATCTTACTATTAAAGACATCTGAGAAATGCAGTTGTGAATTTACTAATTAGTCCCTACATAATGAAAATTTCTTCATAATGAAGTTCCAATATAAGCAAGTTTTACTGTTCTATATATTGTTTGTATGTGTATGTGAAATATAATGTACTTCATTTCAATACCTCAGAATTTAAAGGGTCATTAAATAATGCCAATTGCTAGTAACAAATGTCAGGCAAAGAATTATCCTATAGAAAATTTGTGATGTATGACTGCAGTTGACCACAAATTTTTTATAGACCGGTGAGCTGCTGTTATGCAGCAAACAAAGGATAAAATTGGTACAAGTTTTCCACCTGTTATAGTAAGATGTATATTTAAACATTGTTACATGTTATATATATTCTATGTTGATATACATGTTTTGTTGCTTAGCTATCATTACACACTATGTACTAGTATATACATTTGTGTGTACAACTGTACAATACATTTATTATTGTTAAGTAAACTTTGATATGCCTATAGTGAAGTGTTGAAATAAATCTTTAAAAATATATAATTTCGTTTCTTTATGTATACAATTTGTCACACTATACATGCGTGTGTATCATTCCACTCATTGAGTGACTTGGACTCCGAGTGGGAGTTTTCTTTCTATCTTTATAGAGGAGACATATGACCCCAGGTTTTCCCAGCACACAGTGACACTTTGATTGGAATTCTGAGCTGTGTAAAGTGACCACAAAGTTTCCCGCTGTCCTCCATCACTGACTTTATCAAAGCTGTCAAAAAATTATATATGTACACGTATTTCTGCCCTATGTACAAGTTATTTATTTTTTTTTTTTTTTTACAATTAGCCAATAAAATGCTACATTTTAATGACCATGATCAATGGGTTAAATTTCATTGAAAATGCAGAATATCAATTAAAACAATTTAATTACCAATACATGTAAAAAATATAAAATTAATGTCTCCTGATTTATTTTTGTCAAAAAATGAACTCTTACACACCCCCAGCACTTGAGATATGCTCATCTGGTACTTCAAATATCAATTCATCATGGATTTGAACCAGAAGTCTGCAACAAAGGATAAGGACGTCAGTGGTATGAAACAAGAGGCCCATGAACCACATTGGTCACCTTAGCCCATATTTAAAGATTTTCCCTACATATCCGCGTGTAAAACTTTAATCCCTATTGTGGCCCCAACCTACCCCCAGGGGCCATAATTTTTACAAGCTTGAATCTGCACTATGTCAGGAGGCTTTCTTGTAAATGTAAGCTTTTCTGGTTCTTAGAAGATTTTTAAAGATTTTCCCTATATACTTGTATGTAAAAACTATGATCCCTATTGTGTTCCCGCCCTACCCCCAGGGACCATGGTTTTGACAAAATTGTATCTGCACAATGTCAGGAAGCTTCCATATTAATATAAACTTTTCTGGTCCAGTGGTTCTTGAGAAGAAAATTTTCTCGATATACTTTGATCCCCTATTGTTGCCCCATCCTACCCCCGGGGGCCATGATCTGAACAAACTTGAATCTACTGTATACCAGGAAGCTTTAGGTAAATCTCCACACTTATGGCCCAATGGTTCTTGAGAAGACTTTTAAAGATATTTCCCATATATTTGCATGTTTAAAGATTCTCCCTAAATATTCTTATGTATAACTTTGATCCCCTTTTTGTGTCCCACCCTACCCCTGTGGATCACGATGTTAACACACTTGAATCTCGGATCCATTACGTCAGGAAGCTTAACTTTCAGTAAATTTCAGTTTTCCTGGCCCTGTGATTCTTGAAAAGAAGATTCTTAAATGACTCCACCTTATTTTTGTGATTATCTCCCCTTTGCGGGGGGAATGGCACTTAATTTGAATAAACTTGAATTCCCTTCATCCAAGGATGATTTGTACCAAGTTAGTTGTTGCCTATTAGTTCTGGAGAAGATCATTTTCCTATATATCAAAACTTTGATCCCCTTTTGTAGCCCCACCTTGTCCCTGGGGGCCATGATCTGAACAAACTTGAACCTCCTTTATACCAAGAAATTTTCAGGTAAATCTCCACTCTTATGGCCCAGTGGTTCTTGAGAAGAAGACTTGTAAAGATATTCCCTATATATTCGTATGTAGAACTTTGATCCCCTATTGTGGCCTCACCCTACCCCCGGGGGTCATGATTTTAACAAACTTGAATCTCCATTATGTAAAGAAGCTTTCATGTAAATTTCAGCTTTTCTGGTCCAGTGGTTCTGGAGAATATTTTTAGATGACCTCACCCTATTTTTGTGATTATCTCCCTTTGAAGGGGACATGGTCCTTCATTTTACCAAACTTGAATCTCCTTCACCCAAGGATGAGTTGTGTCAAGTTTGGTTGAAATTGGCCCAGTGATTCTGGAGAAGAAGTCGAAAGTATGGCATCACTGTGTATACATGTACGTAAACATCTCACTCATCCTCTACATTCACATCAATGGAAATCCAGGCCGGTATGCAAGCATGGTTTCTACAATTATATTCATACCTTACTTTTAGATCTGAATGTTGAAGTAGTGTGTGTTCTACTTGAAGCATAGCAGCTTTGCACAAATCAGCAGCAGACCCTAGAAAGGAAAACAAATTCTACATTCAAAATGTAGCGTTATAATATTGCGTTTCATAAAATATGCCTGCATGAAAAAACTAATCACATTTACACGTCCTCAATTAACAAAATAAAAAATTATCACTTGTAATTAAAAGTAGATTGGTACGTACCTTGAACACAGAAATTAACAGCTTTCCTCTCGGCTTTTGCTCGAAGTGGAGCATAGGGGTGATTTATGTTGGGGATCAATCTCCTCCTTTTGAAAATAGACTCTGTGTAACCTATAAGATTGGGAAAAGTTGCAATGTTCATACTAGGTTTGCATTATTGAATATACTGATCAAAAGAGAAACATACTAGTAGTAGTAATTTTTGCCGAGTCTAATCAAATAATTTTTTTATACATTTTATTTTTGGTCTAGAATGAATCACCTGATTACTCCTTGTTACATCTAATGCTATTGTTTACTGGATAGATATTCTATAGAATTTGAGGACAAAAAAATGTGTTTTCATAAAAATCCTAGAATAGGGTCTCTGTTACTCTCAATTGCTGTAAGTTCCTAATTCACGTGGTTGAAATACCAGAAGTCTATCAAGTGAATGGGTTCTCGATATTTGATTGTGTTGTCTTGAAATGTAACAACTTTTTGAGAAATGACACATCTGAATGATGCTCAATGCAAAGAACCATATCGCACCTTGGGAGCAGATATCAACAGCATGGTTCAACAAATGACTGTTATAGAGCAGGTGGACCACGCGTGCGGTCAGCAGCACACAATCGCTTCATCCGATTGCTTTATCTTTGCTTATGATTCACAACAGTGTCGTCTACAGTATCTGCCATATCTGGGATTTGCCGAAGATCAGATCAGACTGCTCACAATCGACTACGGAATGCTGGGATTAGACCATGCAGACTTGTTTGTGGCATTGTTCTGCCGGAACTGACTTCAATGGTCTCAAACTCATAGAGTAATTGGGCCACGGCAACGCTGGCGGACAGTTTGGTTCAGTGATGAATCTCCATTTTTACTGCAGAGGTCTGATGGAAGACTCTGAGTGTCTATATAGAAACCAAAGTGAACGTTTTGCTCAAAATTGTATCCAGGAGGCTGACCACTCTGGAGGGAGCAGCAATATCCTATACAGGCTGGACAGCATTGGCTAACATACAGGGCACTTTAATGGCTCAACAGTATATTGAAATCATACAGACACATAAGGGGGGGGGGGGGGGGGGGGGGGGGGGGGGCACACTCATGAATATTGAAATTAGGTGACCTTGAACTGTTAATGACTGTAATAATTATTTAATAAGTATTTCTCATTTCTTAAAAATAAAATTATATTGTGTGTTTCTTTTCTTTTTTCTTTTCTTTTTTGATCTGTACATTTTAACATGAGCTATTTTGAACAGATCTGTGCTATAGTTACAAAACATATGTTTATCAAAAATTTTCAACAAATCAACAAACAAGAGACCCATGGGCCACATCGCTCACCTGAGTCACCTTGGCCCATATCTGAAGACTTTCCATATATATTTGCATGTAAAACCTTAGTCCCTATTATGGCCCAAACTACCCTTTGCAAACTTGAATCTACACTATGTCAGAAAGCTTTCATGTAAATGTCAACTTCTTTGGCCCAATGGTTCTTGAGAAGAAGATTTTTAAAGCTTTCCTATATTTGTATGTAAAACTTTGAACCCCCCCCCCCCACTTGTGGCCCCATCCTACCCCCCGGGGCCCATGATTTGAACAAACTTGAATCTGCACTATGTCAGAAAGTTTTCTTGTAAATATCAGCTTTTCTGACTCAGTGGTTATTGAGAAAAAGATTTTAACTATATATTTGTATGTAAAACTTTGATCCCCTATTGTGGCCCCATCCAACCCCCGGAGCCCATGATTTGAACAAACTTGAATCTGCATTATGTCAGGAAGCTTTCATGTAAATCTCAGCTTTTCTGGCTTAGTGGTTCTTGAGAAGAAGATTTTTAAAGTTTTTCCCTATATATTTGTATGTAAAACTTTGATCCCCCCTTGTAGCCCCATCCTACCCCCAGGGGCCATGATTTGAACAAACTTGAATCTGCACTATGTCAGAAAGTTTTCATGTAAAAATCAGCTTTTCTGGCTCAGTGGTTCTTGAGAAGAAGATTTTTAAAGATTTTTCCTATATATTTGTATGTAAAACTTTGATCCCCTATTGTGGCCCCATCCAACCCCAGGGGCCCATGATTTGAACAAACTTGAATCTGCATTATGTCAGGAAGCTTTCATGTAAATCTCAGCTTTTCTGGCTTAGTGGTTCTTGAGAAGAAGATTTTTAAAGTTTTTCCCTATATATTTGTATGTAAAACTTTGATCCCCCCTTGTGGCCCCATCCTACCACCGGGGGACATGATTTAAACAAACTTAAATCTGCAATATGTCAGGAAGCTTTCAGGTAAATTTCAGCTCTTCTGGCCCAGTGGTTCTTGAGAAGATTTCTAAATGACCCCACCCTATTTTTGCATTTTTGTGATTATCTCCCCTTTGAAAGGGACATGGCCCTTCAATTGAACAAACTTGAAAGCCCTTCACCCAAGCATGCTTTTGGCCATGTCTGGTTGAAATTGGCCCAGTGGTTCATGAGAAGAAGATGAAAATGTGAAAAGTTTACAGACAGACGGACAGACAGACAGACGGACGCCGGACAAAATGTGATCAGAAAAGCTCACTTGAACCTTCGGTTCAGGTGAGCTAAAAATATATTCATTTCCATATCAAAATACAATTTTGATATTCAAACCTTAATGTCAGACTATAATCACCATACCTTTTTGTCTGCAAAATTCTATACATTTCCTGGAGAAATGATTTACAATAGGGAAAGAAACTGTAAAGAAAATACACTACTTTAGAAAAGCATACAGAACAACCAAGTTAACAACAAGGAACCCATTGGCTCTTAATGGAATATTGTGCAATTGAGAAATTAGTAGATAGTGCAAGACTCTGGGAACTGGATGTTGACAGGTTTTTGTGATCAGAAGATCTACTGATTATTACATCTTAAAATGTTTCTCCATCAAAAAATTATAGCCTGGTAAAATGTTTCTTACTAACTTTATCAGTGACATTGATCTTGGATAAATGACCTTGGTTAAGAGTCATAACACATACATTGTTTAGTATATAGATACACATGCTCATACAAAAATTGATGAAAGCTATGGTCCATCAATATATTAACATAGATTGCAAAATGATATCTGAGTGAACGATTAAAAATAAGTTACCCAAGAAGCTATCTATGATACTTTTAGCATCCATAGGAGTGATCTTCAAGTACTCTGCCAATTTTTCTTTTCCTGAAATGTGCAATCATGACTATTACCAAATTGTGTATTTGTAACTCACAAACTATTTTGTGCAATCATGAATTAACAAATTGTGTATTTGTAACTTACAAACTATTTTGTGCAATCATGAATTAACAAATTGTGTATTTGTACCTCACAAACTTATAATTTTGCGAAATCATGAATTAACATTAACTGCAACATACACTGTAAGGGCCACACTAATATCGATACATGTACAACACTTCTTTGATTTAAACTTTGGCATTGATTGTAAATCATCACACTCTGCAAAACTATAAATACATTTGTACAGTTAATTATAGTTCACACTACTGCATTAGGACAACATGAATTTCATAGCAACATTTTATTCAGTCTATACTTGTCAGTTAATGACATTTTTTGCACGTCTTTGATAACAAAGCCATACAGTAAACACTGTGTTTGTCAGTCCATCTTTTTTCTGGTTCGGCATTTCATTTGAATTCTTTTAAAAAAAATTTTAACAGTCTTTTAATAGTTTTTTATGTGCCATCTCAAGTATTCTTAAATAACACTTCACATTAAAGTAAGATGGTCAGAGAGTGCATGACTCATATTTTTTAGGTCACAAGGTCCAAATTCATAATAAACTAATAACCCTGGGATCTTGTGTTATTGGATATAACCCCCTAGTGCAAACATCCATGTATGAATGGACCCCATTGAAAATAAGCTTTCGAGCTTTCATGGGTTATCCTTATTTATGTTTGTATGTATGTACAAATGTATATACCAAATAAACATTTATTTATTTACAAACAAAGTAAAAAACTGGAGACCAACATTACGGAAGATTCTCACGAGTGGATATCATGCGGTATTCAACAGGGTCTGCATTTATTTAATCTATATGTACTCTGAATATCGGCCTGGGTAGCTCAGCAGTAGATTCTTTTGAGCAATGGCTACCAACTTCAGGTGCTGTGGGGCAAGTGATTATCTAGGTACACCAGAAGACTGCATGAACAAAGCGTCTGCAATATCTTACAAATTCCTGTGTAACTCTGATGGAGTGAAGGCTTCTGCTGGAATATGGGTCTAATGGAATATACCTGTCGCTCTAAATTCATTCAGACACAACATTGGATTCCATTGTTGAAGCAGACCATGCTTGTTCACATAGTTTTAAGCAAGAGGCCCATGGGCCACATCGCTCACCTGAATCACCTTGGCCTATATTTAAAGATTTTTCCTAGGTATATTCGCATGTAAAACTTTTATCCCTATTGTGGCCCCAACCTACCCCTGGGGGCCATGATTTTCACAAACTTGAATCTGCACTATGTCAGGAAGCTTTCATGTAAATGTACATTTGAATTTGCACTATGTCAGGAAGCTTTCATGTATATTTCAGCTCTTCTGGCCCAGTGGTTCTTGAGAATTTTTTTTTTAAATGACCTAACCCTATTTTTGCATTTCTAAGATTATCTCCCCTTTGAAGGGGGCATGGCCCTTCATTTGAATAAACATAAAAGCCCTTCACCCAAGGATGCTATTTGCCAAGTTTGACTGAAATTGGCCCAGTGGTTCTTGAGAAGATGTGAGGTTGTGTTTGGTTGGGACTGTATATGCTATCATTCAACATGATCGACATTATATACAGTACATGTACCAGTCATCATGAAGTCCTTATAAAGCTGACATATTTACCGAGATGAACATTAAGGAATATTAACTAAAATGTTTTAAACTGTTTACAGTACTAATCTGCATGCAGTTAGCTGTTCGCAAGCAGAGATATTCAGGAAGAAGAGATGATTCAGAATATCTAAGCACAGAAGAATTGCTGTAAGAACTTGTGAGTTAACAGTTTTACATGTAACAGGAATATAATGTAAAACTACCTGCACCATACATGACAGAATAAACTATCCTCTTTGTCTGTTCTCTTTCTGCAGAGGTGACATCAGCTGATGATTTCCTCAGCCTATAGAGACAAGCACATTGCTCTTAGTTTATTCTACAACAGGTATTATAACTTATTTAAAATTCATATTCTGAAGATATGTGTCTTATATAACTATAGATGTGTCGGCATGACATGAATGCCCCTGCCTGCAGTAAAATCAAATGTAGGAAATTCATCGAAGTATAGCATTGAATGTGGTATTTAATCTAAACAATGCGTGAACAGTGATTGAAATTTCTACTAATACAAAAGCAAATTACTAGTAAATTAAATTTTGACTACCAGTAGTAGAAATTAAGGTTTTACAAGCCCTAAAAACTTGTTCGACCAGAAAGGTTTGGCAAACAACCTTAACGTGTTACAACCCCAATGTGTTAGTGTAAAGCAAGATCTTTGACTTGTGAAAATTAGCAATCTACTAGGCATGCTTTTACTTCGTAATTTCTTTCATTTTAACCAATATGCACCTGTGTACCAAAAATCAGTTCAATATCTAAAGGCGTTAAGAAAAAAGTCTAGAAAACTGGTCATAACATGAATTTTTCTAAGTTAAAAGGGCACAGTGCCATCAAAAATCAACAAACCATAACAAAACTCGAACTCGATCTGTAGCTCCTCGATATTCAAAAGTTCAGTTCAATGTCTCAAGGCATTTAGAAAAAAAGTTCAGAAAACTGGGGTAAAACTATATGCACCCACCACTTTGTGGTGGGGGCATAAAAATTATGGCTGTGTCATTGTATTTAACTAGAAATGACCTCTTAAGTTGAAATATTGTCTTTGAAAATATAAAAAGCAAAGATGAAGCCATGCTTTTTTTTTTATTTCCAAACATTTTGACACAGTGAGGTTATTTCCCATCCACTGCAATGACAATGCCATTTTTCTAGTTCAAGGAAATACTCATATGCTTTTATGAGTCCTGGCCACTATAGAGACGGTCGTATAGATCAGGCATCATTCCTGAACTAAATTTTGTAGACATCAACATAAACAGACTTAATACAGTGATAACATTCCACTGAATACCTAAAATTGTCTCAAAATACCGAGATGGAATAACATATGCTAATGTGTGTGATTTATATTTGGAATAACCAGATGTTAGATTTCAGAACTCTTACAGAAAAGTATTAGAGACACAAAACATTCAAAGAATCACAAATATACAAATGTAAAATTCAACAAACCATTGAGCTGTGAGTTCTATGAATATGTCTTTGTCACTATGTTCTTTGAACAGTCTTAATAGAGTTGAATCATTTGATAAATGAGCTAGTAGTCTCAGTTCTATCTGCTGAAAATCTGCAACCAAAATAATTAACTTAATAATTAAACGAACTTCTTCAACATTTGACAGCGAAGGTGCAAAATATGGTAAACCAGACCATTATTTAAAGTTGAGTTCCCTAGATGAAACCCATCAAGAACATATGCTCTATCAGTTCAATACATACACATGCATATCTGGCAATGACTATCAAACTCGCATAACCATCACATTCATCTCCTTTTCATGAAGTAACTTCTTGAATTTCCAAAATTCAAATTCTGGTTATACAGGAAGGGTCAATCAGATCAGTTAGCTAATGTACATGTATATATGGTCAGGTGCTCTACCTAATGATCTTATTCTGCTACAATGCAATTAAACCCGTCTGTCACTGAAGCATATTCAAATTTTAAGATAATAGTAAAATATTTGTTTTTAACTTCAAATGTTCTTGCAAGTCTTTTTTATTTACATGAATTATAAATAAGCCAAAACTACAGAAACACTAGCCACAGTATCATGGAATGACTCTATACCTGCAGAGAGAAAAGACCATCCATCATGGCTTACAAAGGAATCCCTGGCAAATATCTCCACATTCTTCTCTTCAGTTTCCTTACCTATAATAATGCATAAGTTGACCTAATTCTGACATCTTCAGTTTCCTTTAACCTATAAAAATGCATAAGTTGACCTCATTCAGACATATTTTGGACATTTATAAATAATATTTGGGTGTCTTTTTATGACTGCCCCCAAAATACCTCAACTGTTTCACTAAGCTAACTACCATCTATTTTCCTTCTTGGCAATTACAAATGAATTTCAATTGATCCATATTCTGTGATTCATCACCCAGAAGGCTTTCAAAAAATAATTATTTGTATTTAAAGCACTATCAGTGTATACGAGGGTGAGTCAATAAGTAACCAGCCTAACTTATTTCTGGTTGAGATCCACCTCTTCTTTTTGATGTAATTGCCCTTTAGTGTAATGCACTTAGACCAAAAGTGTTCAAGTGCCATCAGCCTAGAACTGAAAAAGTCAGGGTCCTTTCCATTGACTCACTCCTCAACTACCATCATGACTTCTTCGTCAGACTGGAAGTCGCTAGGAGCTATTCAGGCAAATAGGCAGGATGTGGTATTAATTCATACCCGTTTTGCTCTACAGCATCCATTGCAACTTTGCAAGTGTGAACTCTCGCGTTGTCCTGTTACAGCAAAACACCTCTAGAGGATTTACCTCGGCGTTTTCACAAATGGCTGTTCTCAGATGGTCTATCAAATTTGCATAGTACACTCAAGTTATTGTACTTCTCTTAGGTAAAAAGTCCAACATAATAACGCCTTTTGAGTCCCAAAATACTGTGGCCATCACTTTACCAGCAGATGGTTGCGTCTTGAACTTCTTTGGTTTCGGGAACCCAGGCCCTACCCACTGACGACTCTGAGCTTTATTCTCTGGCTCATAATAATGAACCCAAGTCTCATCTACAGTCATCAGATGCAAAAGAAAATTTTTTGACCTAAAACGCTTCAACAAGGCGCTGCATACTGATACTCTGGTTAAAATTTTAACATTCCGCTGTTTGTGATGTAATATGTCACTATGTTGCTAAATGTTTAAACTTCTTGAAGATTTGAAATGAAAGCGCTAAAGCTTTACTAAACGTCTTCATGTATCTTCTTTTTTTTTTTTTTTTTTTAATCTTTTTACCTACATTTTTACCAATCATTGCAAAAAGTATCTATCTATCTATCTATATTGATGTGTCAGAATCCATTACTGTCTGCAGTGATACATCAAAAGCAGGGCTTAGTGTCAGAAGTAGTCATATGACTAATTTGGCCCAATCCTAGAGTCAATACCCCATGATTGCAAAATTCACAATTTTGATACATCCATATCTTCTTTTCCTATAATGATTTTAGTTTTCATAGCATATCAGCAAAAGAAGTATTTCAAATGATTCAGAAAATATAATCACTGATAATTTTGGCTCCACCATGGAACCAAACCCTTACCCCTAGGATCATAAAATTTACAATTTTTGTAAAGGACTACCTGCTTTTTCTAAATATCCATTTAATTTCAATTTAGTATCAATCACTCTAAAGAAGATGTTATTTATATGTTCTACACATATACCAATTAGTATCAATCACTCTAAAGAAGATGTTATTTAAATGTTCTACACATATACCAAGTTTGGCCCTACTCTGGGGATCATGAATTTCACAATTTTGGATAGAGGTCTTTGTGACTGACATCACTATGCATTTAGTTTTTCTTAATTATGTGTGGTTGTAGAGAAGATTCTTGAAAACTGGTCAATTTTTGGGAGTTTTTGTCCTCAAACCTTAGGCCCTAGGGGTGCAGGAATCCTGAAATTTATAATGTATGTCCCTCTTGTACCAATAATGCTTCATACCAAATTTGAAAAGAATTGATTTAGTGGAACCTTATTAAGTTAAAAATGTTTGATTGCTCACACATTCAATAATTCACCATTTTGGTCCCACCCTGATATTAAAACCCCTAATCCTGGGATCATCAAATTTACAATTTCGGTAAAAGACCACCTCCTCTTTCTTAATATCCATTTAGTTTCAATCTAGTATCAATAGCACTAAAGAAGATATTATTTAGATTGCATTGTTTAGATACCTAGCACGAGCTGTACACGACGATATTCTAAAAATATTATGTTTTGAGAAATGAAATGTTGTCATATTATTTTCTGTTGACAAATAGTATTTTCAATTTCAAAACGCAAACTAATTAATGCACAGTGCATCAAGATTTATGTATACTGTTACGTTTCATGAACTTCACTTATAGAATAAACTGCTTTATACCTATACGATATTTGACTTACTTGTTAGCAGTTGTAACTTTCAAATAATCTTATCAAATCCATATCGTTATTCGTTAGGTACAATGTTGTGACATTCATTCAGACTAACCATGTATAATGACAGAATATCATGAACTCTGAAACCGATGTTTAAAACTACTTCAGTATCAGAAACAAACTACGAACAATAGAAATGAACTGTAACTGATTTTATAGAACTTCATTGCTTTGCATATCATTATGAAAAATTTCTTTGTTTAATATGGGTGGGTACAATGTTATTAAGTAACGTTTAGGAGTTAAACATGCCAACATAATTAGATAAACATTTACGACGTTATCAGTATGGGATATTACTACGTCATCAAAACAACGTTTGTAAATAAAAGACAGCTGTTCAAGTGAGAGTAGAAGCCAGTGGACTGCAGGGATCGACTCAGCATACTTCAGGTATAAGACAGTGGTATGTACTAAACAGTACCAAGTCTAAGTTACGTGTAACCATGTACCTATTAATTAAGTGCGACATCAAGTTTTAAAGTAATTTACAGTTCCATTTAGTAGGAACATCCTAATAAACTTTATACAAATTATTATTCTTATAACTATGAAGTAAAAGGATTATTTAAAAGTGGACCAACAACTGGTCGTCGTTCGTTATATAAACCAACACGATGTACGTAACCATTTCAACCATGACAATTTACCAGAAAATAAACAGCGGCCCATGATTTTGTAATCACGTACCTAACCCTTGGTTTCGTTACAATATAAATTAACAATTATACAGCGACATACACCGACACAGAGGTGAATATTTTATTTTTGTTTTAATATGTTAAATAACTCACTCCTACCAATGATGCAATGTTTGGCTGTATCAGTGATGGAGATCAAACTGGAGGATTTCGGGATAGCCTGAATATTGGGGGTGTGAGAGGATAGTCGACCAGTGGCAGCAGAGGTCTGGTCCCAATGTGACGACAGGTACCCATCCACCACTGCATTCATCATCCCATCTATGTACGTGGATTTCAATTTCTGAATCTATAAAAGATATTAACAGGAATGAAAAATGTTGCTCTATATAACATATATCAGTAAGAGTTGTGCCCCTTATCACGCATTATTCAGACTATTTACTTGCAAATAAGTTAACCTGTATGGTTTTATTTTCATCATATTGTTTTAGTGTAGAAAGATATAATTAAGGGTTTTTTAACACACACAATTTTGATCATTTAAGAAGGTATTAAAATGGATAAGCTAGATGACTTTAATTGTCTCAAGGCAATCTGAAAGAACAACAACTCCGATTCTGAATTTTCCCCCACAAAAACAGAGAAAATAGGAACACAAAATTAACTTCTTAAAGTCAAAATTGTACAACTAAAAGTAAATTATATAGAACTGATAAAATTTAGAAATATAATCTTATTACATTTTTCTATATTTAGTGAAATTTAATGTTTAATTTAAATCAATAAAATATTCAAACCATTTTTAATCAAACAAATGAAAAATTATATATATTCTACATTTTGTCCAGTGAACCTTGATCAAAAAACAAATCTCTTCATACCACATGTCTGTTTCTGTGTGAAGCATGACACGTCAGTTAAAGAGTAGATAAAGTCCAGGCTTTGGAAGCAGGTAAATGACTACATGCATCTACCTGTGCCGAAAAGCATGGTACATATCTTACAATTGATAACTAGAACAAGAGATGTATCTAGCAAAATGGGCCCTCAAGTATTTTAGTGATAAAGAGCAATCCCTCAAAATATAGCAATATTAATTGTTGTTAAAATATTACAGTTAATCAAAGATGAAAACCAACTCGTGATTGGTAATCGTGACCCTTTTCTTTACAAGTATGCAAAAAATGATGCCACGTTTTTTGAAAAACATTGTTGCACAAGATAAGGGTCTTTTTGGCTATATCTCATGGGAGAGAAATGATTTTAAGTGCAGCACTAGTCCAAGGATTAATAGATTTAGGGGGGGGGGGGGGGGGGGGGGGGGGGTTCTTCAGAGCATTTCAAAAAAGGATGCACTTTATTGAAAGGTTAAGATAACGAACAATGATTAACCTCATAATTTCTATAAAGGCCACATATCTTGATGATTGTGAGGGAAATCTAACTCATTTCCAAATCATAAGGACACACATTACACACATCTTCAAGCTGTCATTTTGTCACCAAAAATTGAAGTCAATGAAAATTGCTCTATATCATATATTTCAGTAACAACAACAGTACTAAATTTTACCCTCAAAGCAGGCACATGAATATGTGATTTTGGTGATTAACTTAAATAATTATTGTCTTGCAAGACAGTAATAAAAATGTATTTCTTTAAACTAAAACGGTTATCTAACGTAGTTTTAATAGGTTTCTCTTGTTTAGTACAAAATGTTTTTATTGGTCATTAATACATGTATATATTTCTATGCCATTGAGACATTTTGTGAAAAAAAGGTTGTCATCACTTTCACAGCTAATGCCCCTTAATTTTAATAACATATATCTACATACCAATTAGAAAGCTTATAGTTTTCAAAGCTACACGTACAGTAGACTTGCTCAAGTCTATGTTGTTTTTATTACTTTATCATTTCATCCAAATTTTACTGTGTTTTAGAAATCTAAATATCTTCTCTCTACCATATTAATGTCACCAAACATCTATGTTTGGCATTATCAAAAGTATTAAAGAGAGCACCGATTATTAAACATAGAGACTTGAGCAAGTCTACACGCACAGTGACAATGGTATGATAGTAGAGTGTTGTGTGGTTGAATTTTAATAAGAATCGAAACTAATTCAATGCTCTGGCCAAATAGCTAGATGTTGACTAACATTCTCAGACTCACGACTTTTTCACCCACCTGTCGGTACTCTAGTATGACAGATGGGAGGGGATGTACACCTGCTAACTGTGACAGCACGGATTCTGAGGTTGACCACTGATGCCCTACTGCTGTTTTGGCAAGCTTTGTGTCTGTCAGTAATTTTGTATGAAGCTTCAGTTCTTCAAAAAGAACCTAAAAAGAATGAACAAACTTAAATTGGTTGTAATTATTAAGATAAAATTTTGTACATTTTAAGACCATAAAATGGAAACTTAAAAGTGTTTTCAATATGACCTGTCGAATCTGAGCTGGACTGGAAATGGCAAAGGTGTGTCCCACAATGTCATGTGCTTTCTGCTCTAAGGAATTCATCTTTATCTACAAGAAGTAATTAGACTATCACTCTGTGTTGCATAAGTCCACTTTGGGCTTAGTTTGGCTCTATAGTAGATTATAATTATTCAGTACATTAATAATATCTGGTCCAAGAAACATCAATATTGGAAAATGCAGACATGTAGCAACAACACCCCTCTCCAATTTTGTTGACAATGTACTTTTTCTGTTATTTTTACATAATTTCCCCTACTTTTTCATAGTTAATGGTATTTGAGACCTATCCTTCAATCTGTTTAACATACTGATCAATACTGAAGGGTCAACCTTCTCCCTCAGAATTCCATTTAAAAAACTTTTTAAAACATTTTCATCAATTATTTTTAGAAAACAATATATCTTTAATGATCAAATGTAAAAGTTCCAACAATAAATGAATGGAGTATACTGTAAACCAACATTTATTCCTGACTACTTTATTTCATGATTCACCTGTGGTAAACTGATTTGTGGTGAGTAATTTTCGAAATCAAGCCTTTTTCGAACCTATGACAGACATTTAAAGACTGGTTCGTGACAATAAACATCCGCAACGATGAGATTCTCACGGAATTTTCTCACATGCAAATAAAAGTTGCTTTACAGCAACTTTTTCATTAAAAAAATATGGATCACAGCATGGGGTGATATCTGTGCTAGGATATTGACTGAATATGAATTGGGAATACATGCCTCCTCCTACTGTTCAGCAGACTCATCGAGCCTGCAAGGTCGATAGCCTAAAAAAAGACTGATCGAGCTTGTGAGATCGATAGCCTCAAAAAAGACTAATCGAGCTTGTGAGGTCGATAGCCTAAAAAAAGACTGCACACAGGCATATTTCTCAATATTTAATCAATAATCTTTATATTTTTAATTCTATGGGAACAAATCCCAAATCTAACAGAGCACACTGGTGTACACTTTTGGTGACAGATGAATTAAGTGTCCACGATTATTACAACAGATACAAGTAACAGTATAGTCCCTGTAAAATGTGTACTTTTCTGGATTACTCTTTATTGAGTCTATAGAAAAACAAGATATGTTTGTGAAACATAAATGCCCCCGATCATGGCCAATTCCAAAGATGGCCAAGGTCACAAGGACAAATCTCTTGGTACCAGTAGAAAGATCTTGTCACAAGAAATGCTCATGTGCAAGATGAAAACTCTAATATTTACCATTTAGAAGTTATGAACAATGTCAATTTTTTTTAAATTAGGTCAAATGCCAAGGTCAAAAGGTTTAGTACCCATGGAACGGTCTTGTCACAAGGAATACTCATGTGAAATATCAAAACTCTAGCACTTACTGTTCAAAAGTTATTAGTAAGGTTAAAGTTTCAGACAGAATGACAGACAAGACAAAAACAATATGCCCCTCGATCTTCAATCTTGGGGGCATAGTAATATCAAATGTAATAATGACATTTATTTTGAATCACAGTGTACAAAATTCTGCTTTATTTCAAGATATAGAATAACAAACTTGTATATCAATTACAAAATTCATATGCATGCACAAATCAGTCTTACGTCAGTTTAATTCACATAGTCGAAAAAACTAAAAAAAATCTGCTACTTGATAAAATTGACGAAGCCAATTAACTATTAAACTTACACCTCTCACCCACTTCATACTTTGTTTTTTCATGACACAATAGTTTTTGATTGATAAATTTTTCATATAACCCATAACCTACAATACATGTTATTTGACAAGAAGAGAATTATAATGAATTCCTGTTGACAACATAGGAGAATCCGTAAGAATCTGTATTCTTATTCTGTGTTACTTGTGAAGCTGTCGTTTATCCATCCATTCATCTGTTCAATTGTCTTTGCATTGCGTATTCCTTACGAGAGGGTCACTTACATTGTACTACACATGTATAGTCAGGAAAGTGTTTCACACCCCTGCCAGCATATAAATAATATAAATGTATAAATAGCAGGAGCCAAAAGTTATTTCCCTTTGTTTAAGTCTTGCACACAGTGAGAAACAAAAAAATGTTTTCATGCACATGCAGTGGGTAAAATCATATATTGCCTAAAAGCAGCTGTCATATATAACTATCCGATCTGTGGGGAAAAACATAAATCTAGGAAGTTTACAAATTGAGTATAAGTTGATAATAAAATAGCTTGATCACCACCTTTCCTTCATAAAAGTAGCACTCGAATCAAGGAAGAAATAAATAACAATTTCATAATGAATTTAATGGCCAAATTCCTACAAATTATTCTTGATATGATCAGTTTAATGTATACTATTCAGACGGTTCGATCGCCGGTGGCCAGATGGCTCAGTTGGTAAAGCACCTGACTAGAGATTGAGGGGAGGCAGGTTCAAATCCTGGTCTGGTCAATTGCATTTTTTCCCTTACGATTATATTTGGTGTTGGTGACCCCGACCCCCCCCCCCCCCCCCCCCTCTCCTTCCTTGGACTTGCATTTGAAAATCCTGCCAGGGGCAAAAATATCTGGGTTGTGTGTCTTTGAGGATGAAGACAATTTAAGGAGGGAGGACTGTTGTGGTCAGACGAGTTTGATCGCCGTGTGGCCAGATAGCTCAGTTGGTAGAGCACCCGACTATAGATTCAGGGGCCTTGAATCAAATCCAGGTCTGATTTATTGCATTTTCTCCCTTCTGGTTACAAATGTATATCAATGGCTGATATAAACAAAATATATGCTTTCATAACTTTTATTGTTATAAAACAGTACATGTATTTGTACCCAAACATTCTATAGAATACTGAATCTAAAGAGCTGATATTTCAGAAATTTCATATCAAATAATTACCTTTAAAATTTCTGAGAACTTCAGCATTGTTTTTGTATGAACTTTTATTTTTCTTGTATCCATGGCAGCTAAAATGGGCATCAATTTAGTCTCTATACCAAGAAATAACTGTTCTAGATTTTTGGAGCGTAGGTTTTGGAATTGCTTTTGCATCAGTTCTAGCAGCATGTCCAAATCTTCAGATAAAGAGTTGTCTCCAAGATGATCAATGGACTGTTTCTAAATAAAACAATCAGATTTAGATTAAATAACATAAGTACCTATTCCAGATTTCTTTTTACTGATCCTATAGTATAAACAAACCTTCTGTTGTATTCCATTGTCTATGAGCATTTGCTGGAAGTTGGAGGTTGCTTTATCTGGATTTGATAACCACTCAGCAACAACCGGATCCCACACCGTTGATGCCAGAAAATCTAGGTACATAGAGGTCAAACATACTCATCCACTTTTTTTAATTCTTCATGGGTGTTAAGTTTGCAGAGAGCAAAATTGTACAAAAATGTGCATTGATGAAAAATTAAAAATCTGGGGAAAGTAATACATTTTAGGATCTCTAGTATTTTTATAAGAACAAAATATCATCAAAATATGGTAAACTTTGCTTACAATAACTGAGAGATTTAGATTGATCACAAATACTGTAATGCATGCACAGGTATAATATACATGTACCATTCATGGGACACTTCTCAATTTTCTCCAGGTATTTCAACACAACAATGAGAAAGTCTTTTGCACAATAGCATACTTGTCTGCTTCTACTGTTGAGGAATTCTTTTAAAAAATCACTGGAAAGAATGATAAAAACAGTACAAGGTCACCCCAAAAAGAACTACTCTAAACTCTGCATTTGTAAATAAAAAAAACTTTACAGTATATATTTCAAAAGTGATTAATTCTGATGATGAAATTATTGATGCCTAAACTGCACAATTAACGAGCATCCACCTAGAATGTACAGATCTGATTTCTTTTATTTCTGTATGTTCGCAGCCATGCGACTCAAATTTATTTGTGTATTGACAGGTGACTGTCGATGAAATAATTTAAACAAGATGTACTGTGAGCAATGCTCACTAAGAATACCCCTCGCTTACCCCAATCTCCCAAAGGGTGTTGTTAATAGGTATAAATTACCTCTTTCCTGAGTGTAAAAATATGGTATGCCTTTGTAGAAGAAAATGGAAGATATAGTCTGAACACAAATCCATGGCATAAACCTATAATTTTGACCTTGAGATCAAAGGTCAAGGTCATAAAGAGGTCATGAATGTACATGACACATAGTCTCATGGTGATACACCCATGTCTTATGGCATGACTATGTCAAAACCCTATAATCAATTTTGACCTTGAGGTCAAAGTTCAAGGTCATATAGAGGTCATGAAGGTACTCGACAGATCGTCTCACGGTGATACACTCATGTGTCAAATATGATATGCTTATGTCAAAGAACAAAGAAGTCACTGCCCTGACACGAATCCATAGTAAAAACCTTTAATTTTGACCTTGAGGTCAAGGTCATATGGAAGTCATGAAGGTACATGACATATCGTCTCATGGTGATACACTCATGTGTCAAATATGGTATACCTATGTCAAAGAACAAAGAAGTTATGGCCCGGACACGAATCCATTGTAAAAAACCTTTAATTTTGACCTTGAGGTCAAGGTCATATAGAGGTCATGAAGGTACTCGACACATTGTCTCATGGTGATCTACCTGTGTGCCAAATATGGTATGCGTAAGTCAAAGAACAAAGAAGTTATGGCCCGGACACGAATCTGCACAGACAGACAGACGGACGGACGGATGGACAGACAGACAGAGTGATTCCTGTATACCCCCCAGAACTTCATTCGGGGGGTATAATAACAATCTCTAAATTAAGGGTGCAACGATAAACCGTGAGACGGTATATCACGGTAATATTATGCTACGGTTCGATTCTCGATACGCCATACTGTACTGCGGTTCGGTATTCTCGGTCCGGATTTATATGAATCGTCCGCTTTCTTTCTAAATTTACGATGTAACAAGAGGTACTGTGAGCAATGCTCACTAAGAATACCCCCCGCTTACCCCAATCTCCCAAAGGGTGTAGGTAATAGGTAAAACTTCAGTATTATGATCCAAAAGGTATCTAGGAACACAGCATCTCCATGCGATGAAAAAAGCCATTAAAGAATTTAAATGGAAACCATATTGCTACTTCGATGTCCAGTGCGCATGACCTTTGACCTTTTGACCCCAAAATTGATAGGGAACATCTTCATCCCATGGGTAGTCCATATGTATGATATGGTGACTGTAGGTGGAAAGGATAACGCTTTAGAGCCTGGAAACCATATTGCTACTTCGATGTCCAGTGCGCATGACCTTTGACCTTTTGACCCCAAAATTGATAGGGAACATCTTCATCCCATGGGTAGTCCATATGTAAGATATGGTGACTGTAGGTGGAAAGGATAACGCTTTAGAGCCTGGAAACCATATTGCTACTTCGATGTCCAGTGCGCTTGACCTTTGACCTTTTGACCCCAAAATCAATAGGGAACATCTTCATCCCATGGGTAGTCCATATGTATGATATGGTGACTGTAGGTGGAAAGGATAACGCTTTAGAGCCTGGAAACCATATTGCTACTTCGATGTCCAGTGCGCTTGACCTTTGACCTTTTGACCCCAAAATCAATAGGGAACATCTTCATCCCATGGGTAGTCCATATGTATGATATGGTGACTGTAGGTGGAAAGGATAACGCTTTAGAGCCCGGAAACCATATTGCTACCTCGATGTCCAGTGCGCTTGACCTTTGACCTTTTGACCCCAAAATCGATAGGGAACATCTTCATCCCATGGGTAGTCCATATGTATGATATGGTGACTGTAGGTGGAAAGGATAACCCTTTAGAGCCCGGAAACCATATTGCTACTTCGATGTCCAGTGCGCTTGACCTTTGGACCCCAAAATCGATAGGGAACATCTTCTTCCCATGGGTAGTCCATATGTATGATATGGTGACGGTAGGTGGAAAGGATAATGCTTTAGAGTCCGGAAACCATTGCGTCTACAGACGGACGGACGGACGGACGGACAGACAGACGGACAACCCGATTCCAGTATACCCCCCCCACAACTTGTTGCGGGGGGTATAAAAATGGCTCCCGGTAGTGGAAAACGTGGTTCTGTTAAATTAATTGCTCCTCTGCTGTGGTGGCTTCAGCATGAAGAGAAATTTCCTCTCCTAGCTAGGCTGGCAAAAACATTTTTGTGCATTCAGGGTACTTCAGTACCCAGTGAGCGTGTATTCTCAACTGCAGGTGACATTGTTACTGCACAAAGATCTGTGTTAAGTGCCAATCATGTTGATGTCCTAATTTTCTTGAAGAAAAATATGCAGCTTTAAAGAGACATTAAATGATACCAAAATCAATGTAATTATGTTCCCCAAACAAAGTTTGGGAACATATTGTTTTTACTCTGTTTCTTATTAAGGTCTTCCGTCTCCTGCGGAAGACCTTACTATTATTGTTCGCGTTCTTCTTCTTCATTATTATTATTATTAAGGTCTTCAATCTCCTGCGGAAGACCTTACTATTATTGTTCGCGTTCTTCTTCTTCATTATTAAGGTCTTCCGTCTCCTGCGGAAGACCTTACTATTATTGTTTGCGTTCTTCTTCTTCATTATTATTATTAAGGTCTTCCGTCTCCTGCGGAAGACCTTACTATTATTGTTCGCGTTCTTCTTCTTCATTATTATTATTATTAAGGTCTTCCGTCTCCTGCGGAAGACCTTACTATTATTGTTCGCGTTCTTCTTCTTCATTATTATTATTAAGGTCTTCCGTCTCCTGCGGAAGACCTTACTATTATTGTTCGCGTTCTTCTTCTTCATTATTATTATTATTATTTTCCTTGGTAGTACACGCGTTTTTCTCAGCCATTTCTCGATCGATTTTCACGAAATTTTCAGGAAAGATGTCTTTTGGTGACGAGACTTTGCTTGCAAAATTTCGTGCTTGACATCACTTCCGGTCAGGAGTTATCTCTCTTTTAGTGACTTTTTGAAGGGCCTTGTTGTCCACACATCTCCTCCGTCAGTTTTGAAGCTAGAGTCTTGAAATTTCTACACAAGATAGAGTAAACATTTTAGAAGATTTGTGGGGGATTCGATTTTACCGGAGGCGATTTGCCTAAACGCTCGCCTGGACCTGAAAAAATGGATGCCAAAATGTTTCGCCGATTTCGGTGATTTTTGACCTTTGATCTCCAATATCTTTTTTCTTGCAAATATTTTGTTCAGACATGTAGAACAAAAGTTGTGCACATTTACGAGATCTTTTCCAAAATATCAAGATTTAGGGGCTATCCCCTTAAATTAGGGATCTAGAAGGGCTGAAAGTCTAGATCAAATATTTCAAAAATCGTTAATATTTTGGTATAAGTCAAAGAACAAAAAATGTTCATCTCAACAATCCAAATCTATTCATATAAAAATGTAGGTCATATGTTACGTAATAAGGGATTTTAAGGGCCAAAACCATAATTTTTTTACCCCTTGTATCTCGAAAACGACAAATATTTTGAAAAGCAATAAAGAACAAAAGTTGTTCAGAATGATGATCTGAACAATATGCATATTTCGTTTTTACCCTATGTGGCCCCGTTAGGGAGCTACAGTTTGGCCCCTAAAAATTACTTCTAGAAATAACTCGAGAACGGTAAAGAATTTCTAAATACTTGTTGAACAAAAAATGTTTGAAATGTCATGACCTTTCTTACGATATCAAGCAAAAGGGGCTGACCCTTTAAATTAGGGGCCCAGAAGGGTCCAAAGGTTTATGAGAATATCTCAGAAACTATTAATATTTTCTAATAAGTCATTGAAGCGGAAATGTTCATCTAAACGAGCTTGTTCTTTTCAAATCAAAAAGTAGGTCATATGTTACGTAATAAGGGATTTTAAGGGCCAAAATCATAAATAATTGACGCCTCATATCTTGAAAACGACAAATATTTTGAAAAGCATTATTGAACAAAAGTTGTTCAGAATGATAATCTAAACAATATGTACATTTCGTTTTTTCCCTATGTGGCCCCGTTAGGAAGCTACAGTTTGGCCCCTAAATATTTCTTGTAGAGATAACTCGAGAACGGTAAAGAATTTCTAAATACTTGTTGAGCAAAAAATGTTTAAAATGACAAGGCCTTTCTTACGATATCAAGCAAAACGGGCTGGCCCTTTAAATTAGGGGTTCAGAAGGGTCCAAATGTTTTTGAGAATATCTCAGAAACTATTAATATTTTATAATAAGTTGTAGAAGCGGAAATGTTCATCTCAACGAGCTTGATCTTATCAAATCAAAAAGTAGGTCATATGTTACGTAATTAGAGATTTTAAGGGCCAAAATCGTAAATATTTGACGCCTCATATCTTTAAAACGACATATTTTTTGAAAAGCATTATTGAACAAAAGTTGTTCAATGTGTCATAACCTATCGATCAATATCAAAAAATGGGTCTGTGGGCCTCATGGCTCGCCTGTAGAGTCGATTTTTGTCGATATCAGTCGATTTCAAAAACTTGTAACTGGTAAATATTTTGTAAGGACATATTGAACAAAAGTTGTTCAGTTTATCGAGATCTATCGATTGATATCAAGAAATAGGCCTATGGTCCTAATGGCTCGCCTGTAGAGTCGATTTTTTTGTCGATATCGGTCGATCTCAATAACTTTTTACAGGTAAATATTTTGTAAAGACATATAGAACTAAAGTTGTTGAGTCTATAGAGGGCTAACAAATGACATCAAGAAATAGGCCCGCGGGCCTTATGGCTCGCCTGGAGAGTCGAATTTCAAACGAATTTCACCGCAACTTTGCTTCAGCAGCTTATGATATGAAAAATTGATTATATCTAAAGTGTCTTAAAGTCGGAAACTAAATTGGGACTCATTTGTCTTTCTTTTTTTTTTTTAACTCCGAGTGCATCAACAAATCGGACGGAAGACCTACTCGTTGCTCGCAACGAGATCGTGTCTAGTTATTATTATTATTATTCTTTTTCTCCGGTACTTTTTTGTCCGGTAGTGTTCTCAGAAACTACAAAAGGGATCGATATGAAACTTTCCAGGATGATAGTATAGCGTTTGTAGATGTGCATAGTGATAGTCATTTTGTTTGCACGTGCATGCACGCGCGCGCACGTGCATTGCAATTTTGGTACAAAAAATGGAAATCAGAATATTGAAGGAAGCGATATAAAACCTAAATAGGATGATAGTATATCATTTGTACATATGAAAAATAATAGTTATTTTGCCAGCACGCGCACGCATGCGCGTGCACGCGCATTACAAAATTTGTACGCTAACTTTGGAATCAGTCTAACTTTTTTGTTGTTCATTGAAATGGCTTGAAATTCATATCATAGGTAGATATTGAGACCCTTAACTGATTTACATAGTCAAAATTACCAATTTGCACGCGCATGCACGTGCGCTTCATTTTGATTGGATAATGCTAAAACGTTTGTAACTATCTTATTTATGAAGCGAATGAGATGATATTCACAGCATATGTAGACAATATGTGTATCTATATGTTGGTGTAACAAAAAATGCCAACGCACACGCGCATGCGCGTGCAACGTTTTTTAAATGTTCAATTTTTAAAGGACGATAACGTTTTTGTTTTTCATCAAATTCTATTCATATTAGGGGTTTAGATGTATCTTGGTACTCCTTACAAATTGCTGTGGTTAGAATTACTGCTCATCACGTGCATGCACGTGTGCTGATGTCTGATTGGACGATTTTAAAATCGCTATAACTTCCTTATATTTGGTGGAAACGTTATGAAATTCATACTGTGGGTATATGATACAAATGCCTGTTGAACGACATCAACAAAAATTCGGAATCATACATGCATGCGCGTGTATGCACGTGCAACGCTTTCTTTCATTTCTTGGTACTGAAATGACCATATTGAACGTACTACATGTAATTAAAGGCTAAAATAAAATGATTTTTTCCTATAGATTCACAAGGACATCACTTTTTAATTGGGGGAGGTTTGGGGAACATCTGTAACGGTCCCCGTTACAATTAGAACTAGTTGGTTATTATTCTTAGTATCTTCTGTGTATCGCGATACGTATCGTATCGTATCGTGAGGTCCGTATCGTGATACGTATCGTATCGTGAGGTAAGCGTATCGTTGCACCCCTACTCTAAATAATGATGTACTTATAATAGGGAGGGAGAAAATGCAATTGACAAGATTCAAACCGCAGTTGACTGCTGCGTTTTCTCACTTCCTGTTACGTTATCGTCTATTAAATTCTAACATATCTGAGAAATGTAGGCAAAAATTACTTGATCTGCTTGTGAACTACTGTATCACTTATTTGTAGAGGTATGTACAGAAAATTGTGATCCTGGTCCCCTGTACTTTTCATGTACAATCCAGAAACCTAGAAGTGATTGAGAGAATTTTCATCAGAATTATTCCTGATAGATGGAAATACATATGAAGTAGTCTAAAAGAGTTGTCTACATACTTTACAGGAATGTACAAAGTGTTCAGATAATGGTCTTAAAATTCTACAGAGTGCAAAACTAACAGTAGACTGATATACTCATATATATTGTGCAAAATCTAAAGAAAATGCATCCAATCTATAGCAAGAAGAATATTCTATGACCTGACTCAACTATGAACTGAACAAAGCAGTCAAGTTAGTGAAATGTTTTGCACAATACTTCTCACGCATGTAAGAGTCATGGTTCACTTGGATGGTGATAAAAGTCCATGCATGCAAGAATGATGGTTAACTTGGATGCTGATAAATGTCCATGTGATATCCTAGTGTGTGTATATCATGTCATGTTTTGACGAATAAAATACGCTAAAGATGCCCAGTCAGGGAAAAAACAAGAATATCAGTAAAATTGATTGATACCCCCCAAAATGCATCTAACCAATGAACTACTTCATATGAGGAATGACTTGCACAAGGATCAATAACTGTTGAAATATTGTTGAAATGAAGGTTTCTTTATCACATATAAGGTATATATTGAGTGACCTTGACCTTTACAAAATGACCTTGAGTGACTTTTGTCTGAATGTCATTTCCCCATTTATATTTGTGTGATTAATGATCAATACCTGTTCAAAAACTGTTGAAATACTGCAAGGTACTATTTTCATACATAAGGTATATTCTGAGTGACTTTGACCTTTCCAAAATGACCTTGGGGAGGCCTTGGTCCAAAAGATCAATAATTGTTGAAATATTGTTGAAATGAGTTTTTTTTTCATATTTAAGGTATATGTTCTGAGTGACCTTGAACTTTACAAAATGACCTTAGGTGACCTTTGTCTGAATGCCATTTGCTTATTACATATTTGTGTGATATATGATCAATCCCTTTTCAAAAACTGTTGAAATAACTTTTTACCTATATAAGGTATATGTTCTGAGTGACCTTGAACTTTACAAAATGACCTTAGGTGACCTTTGTCTGAATGCCATTTGCTTATTACATATTTGTGTGATATATGATCAATCCCTTTTCAAAAACTGTTGAAATAACTTTTTACCTATATAAGGTATATGTTCTGAGTGACCTTGACCTTTCCAAAATGACTTGGTCCGAAAGTCCCTGTCTCAAGGAATATTTGAGGTCAATTATGATAAATTTCTGATGAAAGGTTTAGGAGATGGGAACTTTAAAATCAAAAACTGTTGAAATAAGGAACTTTTATATGTTCTGAGTGATATTGACCTTCCAAAATGACCTTGAAAAACCTTCGTCCAAAAGTCCTTGTCTAAAGGAACATTTGCAATCAATTATATCATTTTCTGATGAAAGGCTTAGAAGATATGAGCTCGGACAGATAGACGGACAGACACGACAGCAACTATATGCTACCGCGAAATTTTTCAGGGAGCATAAAGACAAAGAAAGAACTAGAAATTCAATACAAATAAAGAATAACAACACATTAAACAAAACATTTGTCACTTTGTTATTAGTCTATAGTAAATCACAGTCTGGTCTATAAATTTTGAAATTTGGTTGACTTGTTGCCTATAATGATATAGTACAGGAAAGTTAATATTGCACATTGATTCTGTACAGTACTGTACCTGAGATATGGGCTTCATCTTTAGAGTACCGCTTTTCTTCTGAATGTGAACAAAACCAGAATAACAGGGTAGTTCATAATTTTCTTTATTTGGAATTATTTTCAATACATATTTTAGGAAAATTATAGTACATGTAATATCAGCGATTTTTTTCCTTATATAATTGGTACCGATAAATGATACCATTCCCAATGCCCAAAACCATTGATTTTTCCCAATTTTGAAACTAAAAATTCCCAATTCACTACTTCTTGTTTTGTTTTCTTTTTTCTTTTCTTTTCTTTTAGTTAAAATCATTTGCCGTTACATTGGTAGAAAATTCCCAATTTGTTCGATTTTTTCCCAATTGAATGGGTACCGGTACCAGAAACCGTGGGTAGAAAAAAATCACTGAATATGATAAAAGAATGAGCATATAAGACCAATTGGTCACCCCACCTACCAGTAAGTTTTACCTGTATTGTTATGTCACTGGATGTGTATTACTTATACAATTATCGACATTTTTTAGCTACCTGAGAAGTACGATAATCACTGAGCCTGAAGGACGAGGTGAATATTGTACCGTGAGGGTAGCTAAAGCGAAATGTCAACAATTGTTTTATCATATAATTGAATAATTCAAAACATTAAAACCAGCTACTTAACCAGATGATAATCTGATTGGCTACATCTAGAGGGAAAATCCTGGTTGAAAGTTATTAGAGAAGCAAATTTTCAATGGAAGACTAAATATTCAATTATGTCAATTTGGAAATTACCAGTATATGCTTGTTCTGATATTAGAAAAATCAAATATTACATTCATCTCAAAAGTTTTCTAATTTTAATGGATCTCAGCTAATAAGAAAACTTGAAATTATTCAATCATATAATAAATGCAATAGTATTTTCATCAAGTTTACACCCTAAGTAATAATTGTAATATGATGCTGTTGTGAAAGTTTCCCAAACGAACACCAATTGAATCCCAAACAAAAACTGACAAGAATATTAGTAAAACTGATGGATAATCTCCAAACTTCATCTAACATGTACCACTTCAAATGATCATGCAATAATTGTTGAATTATTGTTGAAATGAAGGTTTTTAAAAAATATATAAAAGGTACATGTGTGTGTTCTGAGTGACCTTGACTTTTATAAAATGACCTTTGTCTGAAAGCCATTTGCCTATTACTTACTTGCATCAAATATTATCAGTATCTGTTCAAAAACTGTTGAAATAATGAACCTTTTCTTTATAATACCTAGAGGTGGGACGATCCATCGGTGCACCAATGTACCGTGATACTCATCTTGGCGATAAAGGAATCGATACATAGGTCTATTTAGCTTCAATAATGTAGCCCTCTCCGATTTCTTTTCTTTCTTTTTTTGGATAGGAATGTCAGAATAAAAACAAGAGGCTCATGGCCACATCGCTCACCTGAGTCACCTTCGCCCATATTTAAAGATTTTCTCTATACATTCGCATGTAAAACTTTGATCCCTATGGTGGCCCCAACCTACTCCCAGGGGGCCATTATTTTTACAAACTTGAATCTGCACTATGTCAGGAAGCTTTCATGTAAATGTAAACATCTCTGGCCTGATGGTTCTTGAGAAGAAGATTTTTAAGGATTTTCTCTATATATTTGTATGTAAACCTTTCATCCCTTATTTTCCCATGGGAATGTGGGTTACAATAGGTCCTCAGTACCCCTTACTTGTCGTAAGAGGCGACTAAATGGGGCGGTCCTTTGGATGAGACTGCAAAAACTGAGGTCCCTTGTCACAGCAGGTGTGGCATGATAAAGATCCCTCCCTGCTCAAAGGCCATATTGCTCCAAGCACAGGCCTAAATTTTGCAGCCCTTCACTGGCAGTGGTGAAGTCTCCATATGCGTGAAAAATTCTCGAGTGGGACATTAAACAACATACAATCAACAATTTCATCCCTTATTCATCCCAAGGGGGATGGGGAGGGGGGGGGGGGGGGAGGGGGGCGCACAAATTTGTACTTTCCTGGCCCAGTGGTTCTTGAGAAGATTTTTAAAGATTTTCTTTATATATTTGTATGTAAATCTTTGATCCCCTATTGTGGCCCCATCCTGCCCCGGGGGGCCATAATTTGAACAAACTTGAATCTGCACTATGTCAGGAAGCTTTAATGTAAATTTCAGCTCTTCTGGCCCAATGGTTCATGAGAAGAAGATTTTTAAAGTTTTGCCTTTTTGTGATTATTTCCCCTTGGAGAAGGGCATGGCCCTTCATTTGAACAAAATGGAATCCACTTCACCCAAGGATGCTTTGTGCCAAGTTTGGTTGATATTGGCCTAGTGGTTTTAGAGAAGATTTTTAAAAGTGTTCAATGTATTTTCACTATTTTGCTATTATCTCCCCTTGGAAAGGGGTGTGGCCCTTCATTTAAACAAACTTGATTTCCCTTCACCCAAGGATGCTTTGTGCCAAGTTTGGTTGAAATTGGCCCAGTGGTTCTGGTAAAAAAAATTTAAAAGTTGTTAATGGATTTTCACTAGTTTTGCAATTATCTCCCCTTGGAGAAGGGTGTGTCAATTCATTTGTAGAATTTTGAATTCCCAGTACCCATAGATGCTTTGTGCCAAGTTTGGTTGAAATTGGCCCAGTTGTTCTGGAGAAAAAGACTTTTAAAAGTTGTCAATGTATTTTAACTATTTTGCTATTATCTCCTCTTGGAGAAGGGCATGGCACTTCATTTGAACAAACTTGAAAGTCCTTCACCCAAGGATGCTTTTTGCCAAGCTTAGTTGAAGTTGGCCTAGTATTTCTGGAGAAGAAGTCAAGACAGATTGCGACGGACAACAGGCGATCAGAAAAAATCACTTGAGCTTTCAGCTCAGGTGAGCTAAAAACTTACAAAGACTAATCAGTTCATTTACATGCAAGTACTGTGTATATCTATCAACTTACCTTAGAACTGCTATCATCAGTATGTTCCCTCAGCTGTGTGGAGCCATCTGAGTAAAGAAGAGTAATGGCTATTTCTTTACTTTGTAGAATCTTATCCAGCATCTGTCTCCTTTCAATCACTGACATCTCTGTTATATCATGATAGCTTGAAGCTGATTTTGCTTTTGATCCACAATCACTTTGCTGAAGAAAATGAAATATTGACTTCAATAATACTCACACATTTGAAGAGTGTGGAACTTTGACCAGGCCATCATTAAAAATATTTTTGTTTGATGTACTCCGACCCACATTTTTCAAGGTGGGTCGGTAGGTAGGGTTTTTTTTTTTTAAACCTCATGAAAAGTTTTTAATATTTTCTTTTAAAATAAGGAGAATTTTCTATTTTTCAAGGGAACCACAAAAAAAAATATAAATTTTAAATTGCTGAAAAAATTGATCGGGTAGGAGCAAATTTGACAGGTCGGTCGGAGTACATCAAACAAATAAATTTTTAATTTGGCCCCATATTTATAGTTTCTAAATCCACTGCAAGTATGTTTTCATATGCAGTCATATGATTTGATTTCCTTCTCTCTGTGTACATGGGCATGTAGACATTTCAATGGTTAATTTGTTGCCTAATAAAGATCTGTACAAAACAAAAATAACAGCATCACAGAACATCCCCTTACAATGTTCATTTACTATGACCTATGTTCTCTAGACTCAGAAATCAACGAGTGCCTTCCCCTCCTTACATACTCGCATATACTAGATGTCCACAATATTGTTCTCACTTGACCCATAGAAGTACAATATCAAAGTTACTTTATATCCTCAAACTGCAAATGGTTATTATTATACACATACTACTAATTATATTTTTTACATGAACTGCTTAATTCTTACTTCATCATCTTTCTTTCTTTTGTAAGGCACAGAGTAATGAGTCAGTATTTTCTTTGTCTGCTTTACTGAAAATTAGAAACTAAAACATTTCATATCAAATCATCCTCTTTCACTTAAACTGTGTAAATCTTAAGGCAACCAGGGTGAGAAAAGTTAGTTTACATGTAGTTAAATTCTTTGATCACAATAAACATGTGGTTTGGGTGCTAGCTTTGTATACGGGAGGTCTCAGATTCAATTGTCCATACCAGTACTTTACCAAACCTAAGACGTTTAACATGCCAATAGACTGTTCTTTCAGCATTAGAAATAAAATTACAGTAATGTGTTTTTGGGATATGACCTTATAAAAACTGAGGTATCAGACTCGTATTATGGTAGGCACAATAATCACTGCTATATCCGTGAGTGTAAAGCATTGGTCAACATTTGTGACACTTCACCTACAGCTAGTAATGTTTTTGAATGAGTGAAAAATTCTCAAATGGGATGTAAAACAATACATAATCTAACAAACCTTCCCCGTTGCATTCAGTTCCAGGTGCTCCATTTTCTTGCCTTCAAATGATAACAAAATCATAATATAATTCAATAACTGACATATCATGAGTTGCACTAGCTTTATCTTCATTGCAGAGAAAATAACATGACCATGGCCTTTACATAACATGAATGTGAACATCAGCAAAATGTTTTCATTTGGAAGATGTAAAATACTAGTAGTCAAGAGTAAATTCAAAAGTGTGGACTGCAGCCAGTTCATGCAGTTTCTATGTCAGCTATTTGCACAAATTTACCTACATTGTATTTTAAAAATCTTTCAATTATTGTTTAGAAATAATGTTCATATCTGAAATACCTCTAAGCAGATGTGACATTTCATATAAAAACAGTTTTATGAAAATCATACACTTACCTCTTTCTCTTATGCTCATATAATCTCCTTGCAATATTTGAACTGATAGTGCTGTTTTTCCTTGAGACTGTAGCACAAGGAGTCCTTTCAACCTCAGCTGGAATATTCTCTTTAGAGTGTTTGTTTTTGAAATCCTCTACTGGTTTTGAAACTTTTGGAAAATCCAAGTCTATGTCACTGATAATTTCATCTTGAGAAAAGAGGACCTGTGAGTGCACATGTTGTTCAGGTTCTCCCATTATTGGTACACTGTTAGCCAGCTGATTTAGAACATTGCTGTTCTTAATAGAGCTATTCTTTGGTTGTTCACATTTATATTGCTGTATGGTAGGAGGGAGACTGCTGACTTTTGTTCTTGTTTCTTTATAAGGTCCACCACTACTATCTATGTTACCCATGTGATTAATGTCCACTGCTTCCAATATCGCCAGGTTTTTTTTATTAGAGATAAAATCACAATATTTCTTACTTTGGTACAGATCACCTTTCCGTGGTTTGCCTTGTAGGTTTACAGAACTTTGCTTTTGATAATCCAGAGGTAGTGTAAAACTGCATTCTGTGTACAGACTTGTACCAGAGGAATCATTCATCTCACGAGGAAGTGGTATCTGATATCGACTTTTTGATATCCCATTCCCTCCATTTTGGAAGAACCGAGATCGAAAGTCAAAACTGATACCAGAAAAATCAATCTGTTCATTTTCTCCATGTTTATTCAAAAGGCCTCTGTCCACCTTATTTGCACTACTCCTACCATAGAAATCCTGCCCTTCACACAGAGAATATTCATTTTCCATTTTAATTTTAAAGGGGTTATGATTTGTTGATGAAACCATGCTGAATTTCTTTTCATAAATATGTCTATAATAACTTGATACATCTGCAAGAAAAATTGCAGGTGTCAGAATTTAATAAAACAGACTTCACCCCCTCCTCTCTTCCTCTTAATGCAAAGACACACACAATGATGATTCAAATCTTAAAACATTAGTACAATAGTTAATCATTATTAATGATGAATACCATTCAAAATGTCATCATGGTTATCACTGATTTGATTTTTGACCTCTCTCTTTCTCTCTCTCTCTCTCTCAATTTATAATCTATCTATATATAAATTCTTTTCAAAACCCCTGAGTCTCTGATCACAAGGACCCTTGCTCTGCTCTCTTTGAATTGCTCCAAGGACACGCTGTGCATCTTCCGACAGGCAGGAATTTTTCTTCAGAACTGGTGCAGCAATACTTGGTTTCCAGGTTATTTGTCTAGGCCTACTCATTCTTGGATGTCTAAAATCATTTGAAAAGACATAATCTGGCACAATTTTCAAACATTATGCATTATGAATTAGGGGTGGAAGGGGGGGGGGGGGTTGTCAGTGGAAGGGGGAGGTTTAAAAGCCTGTATCAGGACATACAGTGATTCATGTACTTTATTTGTATTCAGGTGCCTCACTACACCTAGAAATAGTTTCTCAAATCAGTTCGAATTGATTTAGTCATAAAAGATATGATGATATATAATAGAGGGCAAAGCCCTCTCACAGCCCGAAGGGCCATGAAAACGGAGCTCTTCCTAAAGATAACACATATATACATGTTTAAAAGGAAAAATAGAAAACTAATGAAAAATTAAACCATACCTCTGGAACTTGAAAATTTTGGTCCCAATGGTGTGGCGTCAATTCGAATATTAGCGCATGGACATGTATTTCTCCATTTTGAATCTCGTCTACCCTAGTTCACGTCATTCTGAGATGTTACATAAAATCCGTAAAAGCATGTAAATCTTTTTTTTTTTTTTAATCATATATATAATCACTCCTCGATTAATGCGATTGTGCCATGTCTCCTATGTTTGTAAATTTGCTAAATACCGACGTTGAATATGACGTCACAATGCACTCTTTACATCAATTGTGTTATAAATCCCGCGTTCAATATATAGGCGGATCAAATGTCCAAAATTAGGACGCTTTGATAAAGGTCTGTCCTCATGCTAACTTCGGGTTATTTTTTGTCCTGTTTGGGATATAGATACTAATACCAATACTTTTTGCTTCGCCCTCAAACACGGTCACGCCGTAAGACATATTACTTCCTATTGTCGACTGCCCTATTTCGATGATTGACCAGAATCGGTGACCTTTTATTTAAATGTGCGCGTTATCGTTTCCGGGTGTAGATTGCGTCATCAATTTCGCCTTAATGTTTGCAAACATATAAAGAGTATGTCTTCAATTTTTTTTCTGAAAATGAACCACTAGAAGGAGAGTATGCAAAAATTCAACATGAGCACCCCAAAAATAAGCCCATTTACTTATTACTTTTTCAAGCAAACCTTCAAATTAATATAAAATATACCAAAAGTCTAGAAATCTACACTATGTTACTTTATTAATTGACGTTTACTTGCACATTCCTCCTGTATATACGTCTTTACAGTAACAAACCCTTGGCAAGCCTATATTAACAATGGTCACTGAAATAAGTGACGTCACCGTTTTAGGACCACAAAGTGACTTGTTTTTTGTTACGAAAATATATTCAATTAACGACTAAACGTACCAATGAATTTGGAATTTTTGGATGAAAGTAAGGAATTTACATATGTTAAAGGTAGGTGTGTAATTTATTTATTTAATCCAAGTGATTAATGAGAAAATTGCGGTTTATCACTAATGTCAGTCGACGATACAAAAATAAACGAGAGCATACCTCCTGTACTCGGCTAATTTACATTAGGAAAGTTCTACATAATCAAACAACTCATTTTGATTACTGGGTCCGCTTAAGTTTCCTCTTCGTTTCCACAGAAATTAGTAAGTCACAACAAAAAACTAACCATTTCTCTCAGCAGACGACGCGACACCGGATCAACAATAATAAATGTAAAATGTAAAACCTCAACCGGGCAATCCAATCTCTCACCAGGGGGCGTATTACGCTGCGCTACAACATTATAGTGGAGCGTAGCGGGAACGATAACTCTGGGTAGAAATTGCGGGCAATCGTGTTAGCTTGAGGTATCACACCGGTAATTATTACTATAGAGGAAAAAAAAATCATTAAAAATCAGTTTACAAAATTGATGCCGAATAACGCAGTCAGACACGTTCTATGTTACCTATCTCGTCTGCCGACACCAGAAAAACAACACCCTACACAGCATTTTCGAAAATAAATTACCCGCAAACAAGACTACCCTCAAATCCACGTGTTTTTCACATGTGTGTAAACAGCCGGAGTGCACCTCAGGAAGTAGCCTCAGCTACCAACAGCAAATAGTTCCTTTGTATACACTTGGCTATTTCTACAAATTACACAAAATTTCCTAATCAAGGGTACAACAATTAAGAGAAAAGAAGAAGAGGAAATGAGAAAAATCGCGCAAGGAAAAAAATATTTCTTTAAATATATGGAACTACAATTGACTAAATTCATTTTGATTGGACAATTACCGGTGTGATACCTTGATGCGACCTCTAATTATAGAATGCTGCTGAACATTACGGAAATATCCGCACCAGTTCTGAAAAAAAAAAAAATCCTGCCTGTCAGAAGACTTGAAGCTACGACGGCGTATTCGTGCCAATTTAATCTAGCAGAAAAAATAAAAATAATCGTTTCTACGATTTATTAAATCGTAGAAACGATTTAAGAAGTTTCTACGAATTAGAAAGTCGTTTCTACGATTTAGAAAATCGTTTCTACGATATATTAAATCGTAGAAACGATTTAAAAAGTCGTTTCTACGATTTAAAAAAGTTGTTTCTACGATTTAGTGATGTAGAGCAGGAAGGCCTACCAAAATGGCAATTTTCATGATCCCCTGGGTAGGAGTTTTGACCCCAGAGTGAGGCCAAACTTAGTATATAGCGTTAACGTTTATGTGTAAAACACTTATATAACATCTTCTTTAGTACTATTGATACTAAATTAAAACTAAATGGATATCTAAAAGGAGTAGGTAGTCCTTTACAAAAATTGTAAATTTCATTATTCCAGGGGGTAAGGGTTTGGTTTCAGGATGGTGACAAAATTATTATGATGATTATTGTCTTAAAGATTTGAAGGACGGCTTTAAGTTTGATGATATATTATAAAATCTAAATGCATGTTTAAGAATAGCAGAAAAGGATGTACAAAATAAGGTAAATTTTACAACCCCAGGGTTTTGACTCTAGTATGGGTCCAAATTAGTCATATCGTTTAATGTTGATATATAGTACCGGTATATTATGTAAAGCCTTTCATCTGTCTATGCACTTTTGAGAGAATTGAAGATTTTAAAAGAACACATGTTGTTTGATAATATACTGTTGCTGAATGTTAAAATTGAGCTTAGATATTCAGAACAGGAAATCATTTCTAGATTTCATAGCCCTTGAGACTATAGTGATACTCTTAACTATTACTCATGTGACCGATAAGGTATGTGGGCCTCTTGTATTATCGTATAAACAATTTAATAAAAATCGATTTGACCTTGATGATAATGGAAAAGCGAGAGGAACTACATGTAGTTAAACGATATTTTGAGAAGAGACTGTGCTATTCCGAAATAGCTGTTGCTTTAGATCACAAGTACCGCATTATTATTAATAAAAAAAAAAAACTATTTAAAGGATTTCTGAAACTTTGGGCCTTTTCCAACGGAAATACAAATCTAATTAATATTTTTGCGATGTTGCCCTTTTCATTGAGGAAACTTTAGAGTATTGTGACCAACTTCATAGGTACAGATGAATTTACTGGAAAGCTGGTAACAGGGTTTCCCCAAGAGGATATCAGACGGCTTTTTTCCATACACAGGGGCGGATCCAGGAATTGCGGTTAGGGGGCGCAAATTTATGAGGCTGGGGGTCGCCTTGAGGTTCCCAGTGGGTCCAGGGAAGCCCCCGGAAGCTCACAGGTTTTATAGGGCTTGACATATGTCTCCTGTGTAGTCATTTTGACTATTTTCTATCATTTTTAATAAGGTGAAATTAATAAAATGACGCAAATTTTAAGGGGTTTTGGAAAAAATGTAAGTTCTCCCAATAAAATTAATTCAATATTTTTTTTTTTTGTCATTTATATCTTCGAGAGTGGATGAAATTAGTGCTTCTATCGTTTACATTTTTCTAAACAAGAGACCACGGTTTACCTTAAATTTGAAAATTTTAGGGGGCGCCGGTGTAGAGGCAAATTTTGACTCCCATAGAATAATGACCGGGGGTCATTTTGCGACGTCGAAAAGTGACTCCCGGTCATTATTCGACGTAGAATAATTACCCCTTTTGCCCGTAGAAAAAATTTCTTTTTCAAAAAATCAGTCCATTTCACGTTTAGAAAAATGACCCCCGTAGAATAATGACCCCCTTGTAAATTTTATTAAGCCTTAGGATTATTTCTCTGCTAATCCCTAAGGGAGGCAGTCCAACATTGTCATATTATAAGTAAATTTATCATTCATATGAAACGTAGCTAGATTAAAACATATTAGGAATTGTAATTTTGTTTCAAAAATAAGAATTTACTTGTTTTAACAAAATAGTGACTCGTACCAAATAAGTGTCTAGTCATAACGAGTTACGTGTATATTCGTTATTACGAGTAAATACATGCATAGTTATATCCGTATACATGCAATCGTCTTGCCATAAAGGGAATATATATAATATACATTTGTAAACATGCATTAGTTTATTCTACACTAAGGACCATAACATGCAAACAGAGTGCGTAATTGATTTGATATACACAGATTAGCTACTACCATAATTGTGAAATCCTTGTCCCCTTGTGTTATTAAGGTTAGAGTGTTATGCTAACCCATTCAGAATTGCATATAGTCAATGTAGCTATAAATATTTTACAAAGAATATGGAGTATGATATCAAATGTCAGACTTTGCTTAAGAATGCAGCAAATACTCGTCAAGACTTTGCTTAAGAATGCAGACAGATACTCGTCAAGAACATTTCCCATCAGACTTGAATTGTTAATGTTGTTATGAATATACATGCATAGCTTAGAGCTACATGTAGCCTGTTTTGGATTTTCTCCGAGACTATTCTTAGCAGTTTATACATATGAAAGATCTACTGATCCTATCTCATTCACACTTGCTTCGCTGATGTGATTGTGGATATATGACACATCTTATACCATTATGGCATGAAATTATGTAATGTTATTTGTAATAAATATATTATACAGAATAGCACGTTATCATATGATTTTGTATCGTACAATATCGTATCATATCACATTGTAAACATATATTCTGGTGTTATATTGATACATATGATGATGCTGTTCCATTTTTAAAATCATATTATGATATTGAATCGTATGCTGTGATATAGCACTATGATATGAATCGAAAAGCAAAATGTCTATCATATAAGAAATGAAGAATGAAGTGCAATTGCTCAGCAATCACACTTCGTAATGTCATGCTCAACGATAAAACATTTATTGATTTGACATATTTGCTTCGTGGATCATTGTATGGGTCGGTTATGATAAATATTGAAGGGAACATTTTTAAATCACATTTTGAACGTAATTTCATGACGAAATCCGTCTACATATTTGTTTTATAATTTAAGTATATAGTTTTGTAACTTCCTCAAAGGCCTCTATATTACGTTCCACCTTATATGTGTCTATGAGCAAGGGGAGGGCGGGGGGGGGGGGGGGGGGGGGGGGGTACTCGAACTGAGTCGAATATTTGTGGATGACGTTATTTGCAAAAACAATCCAAGAGTTTGGGTGCAATTCACTAATTAAAAGGAAATTTGAGACATAGAGGAGCAGGCAGAGGAATACGTAACTATGTATCAACAACAGGTGTATTTTCAAATGAAACCAACGAAATGAATAATTCCGGGAGCATTCCTCATGAAATGTCAATATTTACCTCTTTTTCACTTTTGTTCTTTATTATTGACTTTAGAAAATCTTAACAAAGTCAGATTTGGCAAAAACTGCAAATCGAAACTAAAATTTGTAATTGACAGACCTAAAACACTTAGCAAATTTTCATGTGTGCATTTTGAACACTGCTTTAGGTATATTGACTATGACTTCTGAGAGTTAATGTAAGAAATTACGTTCCTTAACTAACTAACTAACGACCCCAATCTGATAAAAATGAGATCCTCCATCTGCTCCTTTGTTTTTATGTTGTAAAGACAATATGAAAACAAAGGAGCGGATCGGGGATCTTATTCTAATCAGATTGTAAAAAAGCCTTACTTAAAGGGGGGGGGGGGACACAACCATACTTCTTCCCCCTTTGAAAAGTGTGGGGACAATGTGCCCCGGCTGTACCTTCCCCTACTCCCCTGCACTGTGTACGACATACTGCACTTTTGAACATTGCAATGGGGGGATCCCCTTCTAATATAAATGAGATATAACTATTTTCACCGCGAGAACATTTTTCTTGTAACTAACAATTTCATGACGGTTTAAAACGTAACTCGGTCAAAAAAATATAGCACAGAGAGAATAAACAAGTCATGTACATGCAAGAAATAATGCTTTGAGTGCTGAGAACCTGCATATTAGAATTGAGGGGTTTTTTTTAACCGTGGTATATTCTCATCTGATCAATCTATGTTAATTTTGTGTTAAAAAAAGTGAGGGGGCACAAACCCACTTGTGCCCCCCCCCCTCTTCCAAAAGTACCGTCCCCTTGTTCTACACCCCTGATAGGCATAAATTATCCGGTGAAATGCTATAGTCTACCCAAAGTTATCGTTCGCATACTCACTAATACCTCTATCAACACTTACACATTTTTTCAAAAATCTTGAAAAACGATAATGATGCGTAAATGAAATAAGCTATTGACTTCAGTTGCGAAAAATGTATGTCAATTCGTCAGTTTTAAGATTTCACGCCTCTCTGTGACACAAGAAGTATTGTATTTAGACGCCTCTCTGTGACACAAGAAGTATTGTATTTAGACGCCTCTCTGTGACACAAGAAGTATTGTATTTAGACGCCTCTCTGTGACACAAGAAGTATTGTATTTAGACGCCTCTCTGTGACACAAGAAGTATTGTATTTAGACGCCTCTCAGTGACACAAGAAGTATTGTATTTAGACGCAGCTCTGTGACACAAGAAGTATTGTATTTAGACGCCTCTCAGTGACACAAGAAGTATTGTATTTAGACGCAGCTCTGTGACACAAGAAGTATTGTATTTAGACGCAGCTCTGTGATACAAGAAGTATTGTATTTAGACGCCTCTCTGTGACACAGGAAGTATTGTATTTAGACGCCTCTCTGTGACACAAGAAGTATTGTATTTAGACGCCTCTCTGTGACACAAGAAGTATTGTATTTAGACGCAGCTCTGTGACACAAGAAGTATTGTATTTAGACGCCTCTCAGTGACACAAGAAGTATTGTATTTAGACGCAGCTCTGTGACACAAGAAGTATTGTATTTAGACGCAGCTCTTTTTTATGTGTGTGTTCGATTACACAAGATCTATACATGTAAATAGATAGCATAAATACATTGGTAGATTCAGAGGAGGGTGTGGAGGTTTTATAGGTTGTACCTCTGCCTATCGTTACAAAATGTTGCTTAATGAGGTAAAAATAACACATTGTCCTTTTCAGAAAATAGAGGGTTATTGCTACTATGCATCTGTATATACATGTACCTTATTCAGGAAATAGAGGGTTATTGCTACTATGCATTTGTATATACATGTACCTTATTCAGAAAATAGAGGGTAATTGCTACTATACATCTGTATGGAAAGCCGTAGGGTACATCTGTATATACATGTACCTTATTCAGGAAATAGAGGGTTATTGCTACTATACATATGTATGGAAAGCCGTAGGGTACATCTGTATATACATGTACCTTATTCAGGAAAATTGAAAAATTTTCAATTTTAGTTTTAAGTAGTAACGTATCGTACATTTTTGAATCTTAATAAAACACCCCCCACCCCACCCCCTAAAATAAACAAAAAATATTTAAAAATGAAGAATACTTACGTTTTGTTGATCCCTAAGTGCCCACCGGTTTCATGACTGTGTACCTTTTCAAAAACATCACGCAGTTCTGTCGTTATCAAAACCTTCAGTGGTGTTTTAGCCGTCTCCTGGTGGTGCAAAATGTCATTAATCAAGACAAAGCCGTCACATTTTCGTCGAAATTCCGTTTTTTTTCCTTACAGGAAGAAATTGACCGAGGGTATTTTTTCTTTTTCAGAAAACGTTTTATTTTCTTGTACTCTGATACGTCCATTGTCCAGCACCGATATTGTCATTGTGGTGAGAAAAAAGTAGAACAGGACTTTCCGCGCGAACTTCAGTGCCTTGTGTCTCTTTCATATTCATCTTTCAAACGAAGCCGACAAAAAAAAAACACAAAGAGTGAAAAAGAACTTCAGCTGACTTTGATCGTTGAAAGTAAGACGACGTATTTTCATTCATCAACAACCTGTATTTTCTTTATTTTATTATTTATTTCTTGTTCTATTACTAAATGATGCAATATTACTTGCTTGTGCAATTGCAATTCAGATGTTCATTTTGAAATTTATCTGTAATCGATTTTAATTCATAAAGTTGATATGCTAATTAATTAGTTATAAAAGTATTTTGCATTTTTCATTTTGCAGAAATGCCTTGCTAATGATGCTTGCAAAAAAGGGGGGTACATTTGCTATTTTCTTGACTGATCCAAATATCATTCAGTAAAGCATCAGGTCGGATAAAATTTTCCTTACATCAAGAACACAATATATACAGACGTTTTTCAGTTAATTTGCATCATCAAAGCCTCTACCCAACACTTTATTATACCAAATATCTTCTTATACACGAGACACCCTAGTATATATATGTCAATGCATAAGTAAATATCGCTGGTATTAGCTGATGAAATCGTAAGCATGTTACGATATTTAGTCCAATTAAGAGAAGTGAGAACATAAGTATAACTGGGTTGTTATCTGTCAATACCTTGGTCTTGCTGCCTGTAAGGAAATCTTTAAATTTATCGCATACTGCCCACTTTAGCGCCAGAAATTCCAATTTGTGTGCTGGATAGTTCCTTTCAGCTTTTGTTAATCCTCTGCTGGCATAACTGATTACTTTCTTGTCCATCTTCCTCTTGGTACAATGTAAAACTTATACGGTACCAATTTTGATGTACCAGATGCGCATTTCGACAAATAATGTCTCTTCAGTGATGCTCAACCAAAATGTTTGAAATCCGAAATAACTATGAAGTTTTAGAGCTAAATATAGCCAAAAACAGCGTGCCAAAAAAGTGGAGCCAAATTCGTCCAAGGATAAGAGCTATAATCCTTAATTTTGAAATGAATTTCTAAATTTTATAACAGCAATTCAGCACCTAATCCATTCAGACTGACATATGTATGCAACTCAAAGGGAAGATTGTAGTTGGCATATCCTATAGTACCGGAGGTGATGCTACTGCTTCCTTCGGCTTACTGAATGACCCATCCTCTTGCCTCCACTGCCATGTCTTAGAAGTTTTCTTCTTGGCTGACTTCTTGCTATCTGTAGGTATAGGCATGAGTTGTGACAAGGTTTTAGCAATCTTGTTGAAGTTGGCGATAAATCTCCGGTAATAACCAGCAAATCCTAAAAAATTCCGGACCTCTTTAGGTGTTGTAGGGGTTTGCCAGTTAAGAACGTTGCTGGTCTTGTCTGGATCTGTCTCGATGCCCTGGTCTGATACAATGTGTCCTACATATTTAACACGTCTCTGGAAAAATGCACATTTCTTTGGCGAAAGCTTTAATCCAGTTGCCCTCAGTATCAAACTCTTGCTGCAGTCGTTGGAGATGTTCCTCGAAAGTTCTGGAGAAAACAATATCATCTAAAAAGATAAAACAGAGGTTGAGGCGCAGTTCTCCAAGACAGTCCTCCATCAGTCGTTGGTATGTAGCTGGACTGTTTGATAATCCAAAGGGCATCCAGTTATATTTAGAAAATCCTAGAAGACCCACAGGAAAAGCTGTCCTTTCCTTGTGTTCCTCATCTATCTCAAGTTGGTGGTATCCTGATTTGGCATCAAGTACAGTGAAGTAGCGAGTCTCTGATAGATTGTCCAAGATATCCTCAGTACGGGGCAAGGCATGGACATTTTTTTCCGTCTTGTTGTTCAGCTGCCTGTAGTCCACACACATTCTCAGGTCCTTACAAGGACTACATTGCTGGAGAATGGCGGATTTGGACCTCCTAATCACTCCTGCCTCCACTAATTGTTGTAGGTGATTTCTAACTTCCTGGAACATTGATGGGGGAATACGTCTACATCGCTGCTTAAAAGGTGTAGGATCCACCAACTCAATCCTGTGCTTAACAGTTGTTACATGACCAATGTCTGCATCTCCACATGCAAAGATATCGCCATTCTTGGATATCATCTCATTTTCTTTAGCAAATTCCTCATTGGTCAAACTGTCCTCAGGTATAATAAAAACAGTTGGTTCTGCAGTATCCTGGCTACTGGGCAATCGTAAGAGGCGACGAAATGGGGCGGTCCTTCGGATGAGAGCAGGTGTGGCACGATAAAGATCCCTTCCTGCTCAAAGGCCATAAGCGCCGAGCATAGGCCTAAATTTTGCAGCCCTTCACCGGCAATGGCGACATCTCCATATGACATGAGTGAAATATTCAATGCAATAGGTAAAAGTAAGTTTTGCCAAGAACTTGACATTTAGACGTTGACAGATGTGTTGTAGCGTAGCGTAGTATGCCCTCTGGTGAGAGATTGAGAAAACTCCCGCTTATATTCTACTTACAAAAACGCCATCTAGCGGGGAAACTATAATCTCTAGATTTCCCAAAGGCAGAGTAGGAATTTTCACATATACACACCATCACTCCAGTGTATTTATTTCCGCTTGGACCTCACCCGAATAACAATAAATGGCTGGGGCTAGTTCGGATGTTCTAATTAGGGCCTGTATCGTCTGGTGGGGTGAATATTTCATTGTTTAATTGGTCAACTTAACACCTGCACTTTGTTTATGGTATATAATTTGACTATAGATAAAATTTAGTGAATGCGAAACTTGGTTATGTACGAGATCTTGTAAATATGTATATGTACGTCTATATTAACATGACTGAATAAGAACAAATGAATACATAAACTTTTTAAAAAATCTTTTTTAATTATCTGTGTGAAGGACAACGTGTCAGAACAATGCCAGGATGTTATAAATGTGAACCCCGGTTGTTATAAAATATGAACCATTTATCGGACCTTTAATTTCCGCATTTGACTCAACCTTCGATCACTCGAAGTTTTATCAAGCTCCCTTGAACTTCGGGTTATCTCGAGGCATCTGTATATATAGTTACAATGCAGTCCAGCATTATCTCCTCCCAGAAGGAACTCAGACACAGGTACGAAAAGAGATGAAAGTAAAATACATGTACTTCAGAGTCATCACTATGTGTCTGATGTTACTCTTTAAGGTGGGTCGATCCTCACGTGATTTATCAATATTAATGGTTAAAAATGCAAAATCTGTATTAATTTCCATTCAATATAGTTAAATATAATCAATAACCAAAGAAAATATGTCTGTTGCCACATTTTTAAAGTTGTCAGACATAAAAAAAACAAAAAAAACGGAAGGTTATGTTAACATCAGAAAATCACACATTTTCGTTTTACAAAATAATTAAAATAGATAAAAACTTGTTGAAATGACAAATTTCAAATGTCGACAGTTTAAAAAAAACCTGTTAATTCATAAATATGCATGAATTAATTGTGGATATTAGGGAAATCATGTATAATAGACATTCAGTAGAAGAAATACCAGCATAGGAGTTATTACCCTTGACAATATTTTTTTAATTATAAAGAATTGATTATCTATGGAAAATATAAACTTTTTCAATATCAATAGTTTACCAATTTTTTTTTTATGCAGTGAATAAAATTCGTCTGAAAGATATATTTCTATCATGCGCAGTTTAATTTGATAAAGATTTTTGCAAAAACCTATGACATCACACGAGGATCGATTAACCTTAATATGAGAATTAGAAAAATTTAAAAACAATTAAATTCTTAATTGCTTTATCCGTCCTGATGATATTAAACAAATATAATATATACACGAGTACAAATCTGTTATTGAAATATTTATACGAGACTTCTTTCACGAAACAGTTCCTTACATTAATTAGATCGAAGGGAAGGGAAATCATTTTTATTCAATAAAATGAATAGAACAGGTTATGCAGTGAATAGGTTATGGGCATACAATGTAAATCAACAGAAATGTTGAAAAGTACAAGTCTTTTTTAAAAGTTGTTAAAGAAAAATTTGAATTTTATTCTTCTCTGCAAAAACCGTCATCCTTCTTTTAATCCCGAGATGAAATTGAGTACAAGCAATTAAACAAAATTGTGAATACAAACTCAGAATACTACGACTTGAGAAATTACTAGTGCTCAGGTGGAACCCTGCGTCTTAGATTCACAATCATTTAAGAGCATAAATTGACAGAAATGTTGAAAAGTAGAATTTCAAAGAAGAACTGGAATTTCATTCTTTTCTGCAAAACCACCATCCTTCTTTTAATCCCGAGATGAAATTGAGCACAATCAATTAAACAAATTTGTAAATACAAACTCGGAATACTAGTATGTTCTACTCCATTATGCTATTTTTGAAAGAAAATTAAACGTCTATCAACATGAAAAGAAAACCCTCACAAATATTAACAAATACAGGTTATTTGTATCCTGTATACTATTAGTGGCATGACAATTTTCTGTTTATCACCACTAGTTTCATATTCAACTGTTGCACAATAAGGTAGATTCTATGATGCCGGTTTTCAAATTGAGAATATTCTGTCAACTTTTCTTGTAACTGTGTTGCTTGATGTGTGTTTTAAGGGCTGGAATTGTTGTCATTTCTTTCTTACACACGTGGCATCTACAGAAAAAACCCACAAGCAATATATACTACAATATACAAATGTACATTATACAATAACACATAAATCGATTTGATGATTCCGATCTTTTAAAACCTATTTTAATTTAGAGTTTCTAAAAGCAAATAAATACCATTATTTCATATTTGAAGTATTCATTCCATACATTCTCAATTAAATGCAAAATATCTATTCATTAAGAGATTAAAGAGAAATATAGGATCTCTCTTGGTTTGTGGTTTGATATGATTTATATTCAACGAGTTGTGTTTCTTCCCACTATCCCTGAACCTTAGCAAGGAAACAGAAAACACACGAGTTAAATATAAAAAAAAATCAAACCACAAACCATGGGAGATTCTTTTACACCCCCCCCCCACCTCCCGTAATTCATCAACATTACTGTTTTGTTGAAAATTTTGCTTCCCAACATTTGGTAAACAAACCACCTAAAATTGACATTTGTTTGAAAGGTGAAGATAACAAACAGTGATCAAACTCACAACTCCTACAAGCAATACAAAATAGAGAGTTGGGCAAACACGGACCCCTGGATACACCAGAGGTGAGATCAGGTTTCCAGGAGGAGCAAGCAACCCCCCCCCCTATTTTCCACACATTATTGAATTATATAATACATATACTTTACCTGAGATTTTTCTTTAACAATTCCTGTGAAGACGTAACTTCCTTAACAACCTTCCCATTCTGCTCAAGCTCTTTGATAATTTCTACAGTAAAAAAAAACCTCTATAAATAAATATTCTTTCAAAATATTTTACTGTGCAAGTCACCAAATTTTGATTTAGAGTTAATTTTGAATTTAATCTTAGTTGGATATGAATTAAACATAAACTAAATTTTTCTGCACTTATTAAAACAATTCAATCCATACCTTCTGAGTCCACAAAATATTCTGTGTTGAAAGAATTCCAGTGTTTTTTATTCTTCAGGCACGGACTATCAAAATCCTGGCTTATCACATGTAAATGAAGATGGCTGAAAGAAAATAAAACCTTACAGATCTAAAATTCAATCTTAACATTTTCATGAATAATTGAAATACATTTTTTTGGATTACATTTCTTTCCAACATAATGAGTATCGACCAGAAAAGTTAATAGTATGCTTTACACATTGTCTACGGCATTGTAAAGCTATCTGATGTCTGAATCATCTGACTTTCACAACTTGATGAGGCCAATCTTCTGACCTTGACCTTGCCAATTTACTCCAAAAAAGATTCTTCCTCTGATTATTATTTGCGAGGTTTTGAGGTCATGAAGTAAAATAGTGCACTGCATCAACAAATTTGTAAAACCTATTACTAAACCCTTTGACATATGTATGCGAGTGCATGAGCGGATCTAACATCTAATTTCGATTAGATTGATGTAACTGTCAACTTATCGGAAGAGAAGTTAGCCGCTTGCTTTGGCTGGATTTAATTTTCGTGAATAAAATGCATAGTTACATAAAGCTATCATAGTTTACCTCATGCTTGGTACTGCATGATAACCTAGACGAAACTGTAATTCAGCATCTGATCTAAAATTAATCACAAAAATAATATTAATATACAAACACAGCATGCCTATGATTAGGAAGTTATACCTCCTTCCATGTATCAAATCCATCTACTATACTATACTACATAATAATCATAGTTACTTATAATTCAAGTAGCATACTGATTATTATAATCATAATTACTTTAAATTCATGTAGTATACTGATTATTCTAATCATAATTACTTTAAATTCATGTAGTACACTGATTATTATAATCATAATTACTTTAAATTCATGTAGTATACTGATTATTATAATCATAATTACTTTAAATTCATGTAGCATACTGATTATTATAATCATAATTACTTTAAATTCAAGTAGCATACTGATTATTATAATCATAATTACTTTAAATTCATGTAGTATACTGATTATTATAATCATAATTACTTTAAATTCATGTAGTATACTGATTATTCTAATCATAATTACTTTAAATTCATGTAGTATACTGATTATTCTAATCATAATTACTTTAAATTCATGTAGTACACTGATTATTCTAATCATAATTACTTTAAATTCATGTAGTACACTGATTATTCTAATCATAATTACTTTAAATTCATGTAGTACACTGATTATTCTAATCATAATTACTTTAAATTCATGTAGTACACTGATTATTCTAATCATAATTACTTTAAATTCATGTAGTATACTGATTATTCTAATCATAATTACTTTAAATTCATGTAGTATACTGATTATTCTAATCATAATTACTTTAAATTCATGTAGTACACTGATTATTATAATCATAATTACTTTAAATTCATGTAGTATACTGATTATTCTAATCATAATTACTTTAAATTCAAGTAGTATACTGATTATTATAATCATAATTACTTTAAATTCATGTAGTATACTGATTATTCTAATCATAATTACTTTAAATTCATGTAGTATACTGATTATTCTAATCATAATTACTTTAAATTCATGTAGTATACTGATTATTCTAATCATAATTACTTTAAATTCATGTAGTATACTGATTATTCTAATCATAATTACTTTAAATTCATGTAGTACACTGATTATTATAATCATAATTACTTTAAATTCAAGTAGTATACTGATTATTATAATCATAATTACTTTAAATTCATCTAGTGTAATGATTATTATAATCATAATTACTTTAAATTCATCTAGTGTAATGATTATTATAATCATAATTACTTTAAATTCATGTAGTACACTGATTATTCTAATCATAATTACTTTAAATTCATGTAGTATACTGATTATTATAATCATAATTACTTTAAATTCATGTAGTACACTGATTATTCTAATCATAATTACTTTAAATTCATGTAGTATACTGATTATTATAATCATAATTACTTTAAATTCAAGTAGCATACTGATTATTATAATCATAATTACTTTAAATTCATGTAGTATACTGATTATTATAATCATAATTTACATAAAGTGCCTCTCTTTCACAACACTGCGGAATCTCGGTTATCAGAGTGCGCTTCAGTCTTCTTCTTTTTTTCACTTCCGGGGGAGTTTTCAAAGATTTCTTAATTGGTTACTCTATGTTGCGTTTGTTCATTTTCGTTCAAGTTTTTTAGTATTTGATATTGACTTCTAAATGTACTTTATTTGTAACCACGGAGCAAGATTCTGATTTATGTTGAATAAAAAATTAAATGTAATATTTAATCAACAGGGGATGCTTACTCCTCCTAGGCACCTGATCCCACCTCTGGTGTGTCCAGGGTCCGTGTTTGCCCAACTATCTATTTTGAATTGCTTATAGGAGTTATGAGATTGATCACTGTTCATTATCTTCACCTTACACATCAACTCAAAAATGCAAAGTTTGATATTCAGGATTATATTAAATCATGCATTTGGAAACAATGAGGATGACATGATATTTAATGTTTTATTTTCCTCCGTCTTTTCCAGGAATGAAGAAAAATATTGCACTGTGTAGAATTTGGACTTATGAGACCATTAAATAAAAGTCTTAATCCAGCTGTATTTGTATCTACATGTAGTTATGTCTACTCCAGTCAGGGCTTGTCCAGCTGTATTTGTATCTATTCATGTCTAATCCAGTCAGGGCTTGTCCAGCTGTATTTGTATCTAGTTATGTTTAATCCAGTCAGAGCTTGTCCAGCTGTATTTGTATCTAGTCATGTCTAATCCAGTCAGAGCTTGTCCAGCTGTATTTGTATCTAGTCATATCTAATCCAGTCAGAGCTTGTCCAGCTGTATTTGTATCTAGTTATATCTAATCCAGTCAGAGCTTGTCCAGCTATATTTGTATCTAGTTATATCTAATCCAGTCAGGGCTTGTCCAGCTGTATTTGTATCTAGTTATATCTAATCCAGTCAGAGCTTGTCCAGCTGTATTTGTATCTAGTTATATCTAATCCAGTCAGAGCTTGTCCAGCTGTATTTGTATCTAGTTATATCTAATCCAGTCAGGGCTTGTCCAGCTGTATTTGTATCTAGTTATGTCTAATCCAGTCAGAGCTTGTCCAGCTGTATTTGTATCTAGTTATGTCTAATCCAGTCAGAGCTTGTCCAGCAGTATTTGTATCTAGTTATGTTTAATCCAGTCAGGGCTTGTCCAGCTGTATTTGTATCTAGTTATGTCTAATCCAGTCAGAGCTTGTCCAGCTGTATTTGTATCTAGTTATGTCTAATCCAGTCAGAGCTTGTCCAGCAGTATTTGTATCTAGTTATGTTTAATCCAGTCAGGGCTTGTCCAGCTGTATTTGTATCTAGTTATGTCTAATCCAGTCAGAGCTTGTCCAGCTGTATTTGTATCTAGTTATGTCTAATCCAGTCAGAGCTTGTCCAGCAGTATTTGTATCTAGTTATGTCTAATCCAGTCAGAGCTTGTCCAGCAGTATTTGTATCTAGTTATGTTTAATCCAGTCAGGGCTTGTCCAGCTGTATTTGTATCTAGTTATGTCTAATCCAGTCAGAGCTTGTCCAGCAGTATTTGTATCTAGTTATGTTTAATCCAGTCAGGGCTTGTCCAGCTGTATTTGTATCTAGTTATGTCTAATCCAGTCAGAGCTTGTCCAGCAGTATTTGTATCTAGTTATGTTTAATCCAGTCAGGGCTTGTCCAGCTGTATTTGTATCTAGTTATGTCTAATCCAGTCAGAGCTTGTCCAGCTGTATTTGTATCTAGTTATGTTTAATCCAGTCAGAGCTTGTCCAGCAGTATTTGTATCTAGTTATGTTTAATCCAGTCAGGGCTTGTCCAGCTGTATTTGTATCTAGTTATATCTAATCCAGTCAGAGCTTGTCCAGCTGTATTTGTATCTAGTTATATCTAATCCAGTCAGGGCTTGTCCAGCTGTATTTGTATCTAGTTATGTTTAATCTAGTCAGAGCTTGTCCAGCTGTATTTGTATCTAGTTATATCTAATCCAGTCAGAGCTTGTCCAGCTGTATTTGTATCTAGTTATGTTTAATCTAGTCAGAGCTTGTCCAGCTGTATTTGTTTCTAGTTATATCTAATCCAGTCAGGGCTTGTCCAGCTGTATTTGTATCTAGTTATATCTAATCCAGTCAGAGCTTGTCCAGCTGTATTTGTATCTAGTTATGTTTAATCCAGTCAGGGCTTGTCCAGCTGTATTTGTATCTAGTTATGTTTAATCCAGTCAGGGCTTGTCCAGCTGTATTTGTATCTAGTTATGTCTAATCCAGTCAGGGCTTGTCCAGCTGTATTTGTATCTAGTTATATCTAATCCAGTCAGAGCTTGTCCAGCTGTATTTGTATCTAGTTATGTCTAGTCCAGTCAGAGCTTGTCCAGCAGTATTTGTATCTAGTTATGTTTAATCCAGTCAGAGCTTGTTCAGCTGTATTGGTATCTAGTTATATCTACTCCAGTCAGGGCTTCTCTGGCTGTATTTGTATCTAGTTATATCTACTCCAGTCAGGGCTTGTCCAGCTGTATTTGTATCAATTCATGTCTAATTCAGTCAGGGCTTGTTCAGCTGTATTTGTATCTAGTTATATCTAATCCAGTCAGAGCTTGGGATAGTGGATCATTGTAACCCCCCCCCCCCCCCCTCACATCTCCTAAAAATAATGCTGGATCCAGAACTTGTGCACAGGGCACTACCCCTTTACCCTTTTGTGATGTATTAAAATATTTACGAACACCAACATTTGTACTTTTTGCCAGTTTGTTGCTGCTTTTCAGAGGATGCGTCCCCTGGACCACCCTTAAAGGAGCTTTTCTGTGTCCAATAGGGAGCTCATATCAGACCTCAGATTTCCGACACCTTACCACCACCACCATCCATTTTAACAATGTAGTGTAGAAAGGGTTTTTTTGTTTTTTGTAACATACTGACTGTATACGTATACTCCAAAGAAAAATTTACATTTAACAAATTATTGTCGATCTAAAATTCATAATAGAAAGTTCGTTATATATCGTCACAGTTCTGCACATTATCATATATTCTAAATGTCCATTATTATAATCAGTATCATGTATACCATGTTATCATATATTCTAAATGTCCATTATTATAATCAGTATCATGTATACCATGTTATCATATATTCTAAATGTCCATTATTATAATCAGTATCATGTATACCATGTTATCATATATTCTAAATGTCCATTATTATAATCAGTATCATGTATACCATGTTATCATATATTCTAAATGTCCATTATTATAATCAGTATCATGTATACCATGTTATCATATATTCTAAATGTCCATTATTATAATCAGTATCATGTATACCACGTTATCATATATTCTAAATGTCCATTATTATAATCAGTATCATGTATACCACGTTATCATATATTCTAAATGTCCATTATTATAATCAGTATCATGTATACCACGTTATCATATATTCTAAATGTCCATTATTATAATCAGTATCATGTATACCACGTTATCATATATTCTAAATGTCCATTATTATAATCAGTATCATGTATACCACGTTATCATATATTCTAAATGTCCATTATTATAATCAGTATCATGTATACCACGTTATCATATATTCTAAATGTCCATTATTATAATCAGTATCATGTATACCACGTTATCATATATTCTAAATGTCCATTATTATAATCAGTATCATGTATACCACGTTATCATATATTCTAAATGTCCATTATTATAATCAGTATCATGTATACCACGTTATCATATATTCTAAATGTCCATTATTATAATCAGTATCATGTATACCACGTTATCATATATTCTAAATGTCCATTATTATAATCAGTATCATGTATACCACGTTATCATATATTCTAAATGTCCATTATTATAATCAGTATCATGTATACCACGTTATCATATATTCTAAATGTCCATTATTATAATCAGTATCATGTATACCACGTTATCATATATTCTAAATGTCCATTATTATAATCAGTATCATGTATACCACGTTATCATATATTCTAAATGTCCATTATTATAATCAGTATCATGTATACCACGTTATCATATATTCTAAATGTCCATTATTATAATCAGTATCATGTATACCACGTTATCATATATTCTAAATGTCCATTATTATAATCAGTATCATGTATACCACGTTATCATATATTCTAAATGTCCATTATTATAATCAGTATCATGTATACCACGTTATCATATATTCTAAATGTCCATTATTATAATCAGTATCATGTATACCACGTTATCATATATTCTAAATGTCCATTATTATAATCAGTATCATGTATACCATGTTATCATATATTCTAAATGTCCATTATTATAATCAGTATCATGTATACCATGTTATCATATATTCTAAATGTCCATTATTATAATCAGTATCATGTATACCATGTTATCATATATTCTAAATGTCCATTATTATAATCAGAATCATGTACAGTATACCATGTTATCATATATTATAGATGTCCATTATTGTAATCAGTATCATGTATACTTCTGGTTTAGCGAGAAAACCTAGGAAGAAGAAAATCATCCCAACTGAACACCTCGGGTCAGGCTTGTGCTGTCCGGCGATGTGTTTAACTACAATAGGACTGGACATAATGGTGGCACACAGGGAGAATTTCCAGTCCTTAAGCTCCACAGGGAAAACGCAGTGGCTTTTGGATTATTTTTGGAGCCATTCACAGTAATTGACCATGTTGCATTATACAAAGATCACTTTGAATTTTTATTATACTCAGGTGACCTATTGCAATTGGTTGTGGCACAGGGGCTAAGCCCGTTTTAGACCCGAACTCTGTGATACCATAAATATATCTGTATTCATGATATCACAAATTTCGGGCCCAAACGGGCTTAGCCCCTGTAGGTTGCGGTGCATCGTGCGTTAACAATTGACTACTAATTCCAATTCTTTTCAAATTTGGCGTACTAAATTGAAACTAAATGGATATTTAGATGATGCAGGTAGTCCTTTGCCAAAATTGTAAATTTTATGATCCTAGGAGGGTAAGGATTTGATTTCAGGGTGGTGCCAAAATAATTATATTGATTTGAAGGACTTCTTTAAGTTTACTGATACCGTATAAAATCTAATGCATATTTAGGAATAGCAGAAAATGTTGTACAAAAAATGGTGAATTTCGCAACCCCAGGGTTTTGACTCAAGGATGGATCCAAATTAGTCAGATCGTTTAATGTTAATGCATGTTATGTAAAGGCTTTCATCAGTGTATGCACCTTGGAGGACATCGAAGTTTTAAGAACACATATATCTTGTTTTATATTGTTGCTGAACATTAGAATTTAGCTTAGATATTCAAAACAGGAATTTTTTTTTCTACATTTCATAACCCTTGGGACTAGTGATACTTTTAACTAGTAATCAGGTTACCGATAAGGTCTGTGGGTCTCTTGTCTTGTAACTATGATCCATATCGATTTTTAAAGTTTCTAAATAATGTTCGATGAAAGATTAATCGGGTCCCACAAACAAGCCTCATTGGCGTTTGTTGTCATTCTGTTCAAGATTCGTGGAGGAGACAAACAAATGGAGCTATTTATTTGTAATAGGCATCGTCAGTGTATGTAGTGAAGCTTTCCGACTTATCCTAGGCATTCCTTCTTCCACGTTCTATGCAGTCATGAAGATGTTCCTGAGTATGTATAATGCTTTGTTTATGAAATGCATGAATTTTCATTAAACCGATCTTGCTTCAATGTTTTTGTTTTTTAGGGGGGGTTTTGGTTTTTTTTTGGTTTTTTTTAATTTTTTTGTTTATTGTTGACCTATGTACAACAAGAGGCCCACGGGCCACTCCCTCACCTGGGCAGCAGTAAACAAGCTTGGGTTTAGAAGTTTTAAAGTAATCCTAAAAATCAGATTGAGTGTATAGTAATGACGGACAAGGAAGCTTCAACCAGAATTCTAAAGAGGTTGTTGCACCGAAGCGGGAATATTCCCTGATCAAAGCTCCGTGCCTGCACCCGTGACGTAGAACCGACATTCGTCCATATAAATTTATACTCGTATCCTCTCTATTTTGACATCTGATGACATAAACAAAATTCTTATATTTGCCGACAGCCCGCCGTAGTTATGAAATGACGACAATTTATTAATATCAAATGATTTTTATAATGCGTATATGCAAGGTGAAGATAACGAACAGTGATCAATCTCATAACTCCTACAAGCAATACAAAATAGATAGTTGGGCAAACACGGACCTCTGGACACACCAGAGGTGGGATCAGGTGCCTAGGAGGAGTAAGCATCCCCTGTTGACCAGTCACACCCGCCGTGAGCCCTATATCCTGATCAGGTAAACGGAGTTATCCGCAGTCAAAATCAGTGTGCCAAGAACGGCTTAACAATCGGTATGAAACACGTCAGACAGCATTTGACCCAATGCAAGGTTGTATTGACGAACTAGATCTAACAATATCTAACAATGATAGTTCTTGCATTGTGCAAAATTCTACTTCACAAATCCATGAAAATTTGACTAAAACATCGTGTAATATATCAAGCCCAGGGGGAAAAACAGAGATGAAATCCCTTGAATTATGAGACCCAAAAACTTGTGTTACAGTCCCTGAAACGTTCTACATGTACTTTCCCAATTAAACGGTGAACGCACGCAGAGCGAACGATGAACGCATTGGAGTCCTTGACGAATGAGGCTCTTGCCCGAAAAGGAAGGAATAAGTTGTTTTAACTCGACTTTCACGGAATATTAGTGGTATTACCCTACATTATTGGGAGGCATTGTTTTTCGCCATGCATTTGTTATTTTCGCCTAATGCATATTACTATTTGACCTAACATGCTGCAAATGATATTCTAAGAAACTCAGGAACAATGAAATATTTGAATCAAATGTTGATTATGGGATAAACTGATAGCATTTGGACAGCAATAACAATACTGTACAGAATACTGTTTATTCTCACACTAAAATTGTCTCCATTTATCTTGAGTGTATTTCTACCGCCGAATCGTTTTGTTGATATAATTTGTTTCCCTACATAGTAAGCAATACACAACGTCTTGTTACGTCATAGTCAAACGTACATGTCACATATCAACAAAAACAAAAAACACGAGTATAACACTATTTAGCCGTATATCTTTTTCTACTTATCATACTTTAAAATTGTACATTAAAATGTAATATTATTATGTTATTATGGGGTTTTTAACAGTCACTTGTCTTTTTTTCCCACTAAAGAGTAATCGATGACGAATGACAGAATCTTACAGGAGTTTTACCCCCCTCCCCCTCACTATTTGAATTTAGATTTTCATCAGACATCGATCTTTTTATCTCGCCCCTTACACGAACATGCTCAGAATATGTACATTGTATAGAATCCCAAAACTAAGCCTTAAAGTATAATAGCTCTCAATTTGAAAACTTCATTTTGTTAGAAAAATGTGCTATTATACAATAGCTTTGTATGTAACTTTAACCATAGCCACTGATAAAATCAAAATTAAGTTCAAGATTTTATCAAAATAAAGATTTCCGTTCTATTGAATGTATGGCATTATATAGAAATCAATTTTTGTATGGGAAGACAATGATGTCATGTTGCATCATTCAGAGCCTCTGGATAAGTTTACTACATGTATAACAACGTACATTCTTTACACCTTATTTTTTTCTGTCATTGAAATAGTAAATCACAATTTTGCAACAAAACTTTTCGACACCAAAAATGAGAGCTACATGTAGTATTACTTTGATACATATGCCACCCCTCTAGATCTGCTGCTGTCAAAGTTACCAGATTTACATCACTGGATTGTGCGGTGGCAGATCCAAAGGGAGGTTGGAACCCCCTTTTGTCAGAAAATTTGCTAAAAAAAGGTGAAAATAACATATTTTGAGGATGGACCCCCCCTGATCCTTGGGGAAGGTATTCCTGTTTTGGATGGGGTGAGGGGGGGGGGGGGGGGGGTAAACCAACTTATTAGGTTTGTTACTGACTGGAATGGGGGTGGATGCTTAGAATCTAATTAAATGAATATTTGTCAGTCATCACTTTAAGAAATAATTTATTTACATACTGTTCTTTTAGATAAACAAAATGTAATTAACAAAACGAGGGAGAGACAGAAAACCACCAAATCCAAATCGGCAATGGCTCGGTTGAAAAATTATGCAACCAATTTTGGGGAAAAAATTCCAAGCACATACAAAATCCATTTGCCACCATGCTCTACAAAATTGCATGTGTATGAAACCATGATGTCAGAGTCACAAATGGAATTTGATGAACCCCTTTCATATTCACGTTTTTTGAGATTGTGGAGGGATGAGGTCCCATACATAGCAATTCCAAAGGTACATATTTAACCCTCTCACTCTTCCTACATATAATACACAATTATTTATTGGCTCTTAGTGGACTAGATCTTTTCTAAAGGAGGAATGCTAAACTACACCCAGTTTTTAAAAAAATGAATTATGAATGAATGTAATTTTTATACCTCTTTTTAAATGTGCTATAACCACAGAAAGACAGATAAGAACTCTAAAGTTAGAGCTAAAGTATTTTTTTTTTTTTTTTTGTTACAGGACAATAGGTTCTCAAAGTGTGATACATGTAACCTGATAAAAACAAAACTTGGAGGAACAAGAGATCCCGACCAATGAAAATTATTGCATGAAAAAGAGGATAAACTCTTCAAAAACAAAAGTAAGATTGACTAGGTTTTTATGCCCTGCCATGAATATTGCCGGGGCATATAGTGTTTGTCTTGTCCGTCTTCCATCTGTCCTTCTGTCACACTTTACATTTAGCTCAGTTTCAAATAAAATAATTTTCTAAAAGGTCCCAAATTCAGAGAACCTCGGTCTTTCAATTGGCGACAGAACTTCATCTCTATTATAAATTCTGTCAAAGATTATGCCAGACGATGGGCTAAATATGAAAAAGAACTTGATACCTTGTCAGAATGAATTAGAAGTATAAGAGGAATATCAAAATCCCGTATTAGAAACATCAAAACAAAAGTATGTACCATCTATCCTTCTGTGTTTAGTAAACCAAAAGTGATCAAAGAATTGGATAGGTTACATGGGGAATATGTTTTGGTTCCAGCTGACAAAGCTTGTAACAACATTGTCTTTTGTTTCTAAAGTTCATTACTACAGCAGTATTTTAAATGAACTTGGCATTAATTCCACATTTGGTAATCCTCTTTATACTCCAACTTCCCTTTCAGTTTCAAAAAATGAAATTCTTCAAAATCCTGCTTCAGTTTTAAATGTACACACATTTAATATCCCTTTCAATGGGTCGCATGAATATGATTTTACCATACCTATACTGGATTTCTAAACTTCACACAAATCCTTACAAAGATACATTAATTACTGGATCCAGTAAATGTTCTACCAAGCCCTATCTGTGCTCCTCATGAAAACATTAACAGCTGTGAAAGAGAAACTTCAAATGTACCATGCCACACCATATGCCAAAAGTGGTGTAAATCAAATATAGATTTTCTCTAAAAAACTTTTAGTGAATTTGAAGTCGCAAACCTTTTCTCAAATCAACAACATCAAAACATATGACTTTTCAACACTTTACACAACTATTCCTCACGATAAATTAACGACATTTTTATATATCATAAAAAGCTGCTTCTTCAACAACAAGAGGCCCATGGGCCACATTGCTCACCTGAGTCACCTTGGCTCATATTTAAAGATTTTTACTATATATTCACATGTAAAACTTTGATCCCTATTGTGGCCCCAACCTACTCCCGGGGGCCATGATTTTTACAAAATTGAATCTGCACTATGTCAGGAAGCTTACATGTAAATGTAAAATTTTCTGGCCCAGTGATTTTTCAGAAGATTTTTAATTATTTTCCCTATTTCCCTATATATTTGTTTGTAAAATTTTGATCCCCCTACCTCTGGGGACCATGATTTTTACAAACTTCAATTTGCATTATGTCAGGAAGCTTTCATGCAAATGTAAACTTCTTTCGCCAAATGGTTCTTAACAAGAATTTGTTTTTTTAAATTTTTCTATTTATTAGTAATGTAAAACTTTGATCCCCTATTCTGGCACCATCCTAGTCCAGGGGTCATGAGTTTAACAAACTTGAATCTACACTATATCAGGAAGCTTTCATGTAAATCTCAGCTTTTCTGGCTCAGTGGTTCTTGAAGAAGATTTTTCAAGATTTTCCCTTTATATTTTTACGTAAAACTTTGATCCCCTATTGTCGCCTCATCTTACTCCTGGGGGCCATGATTTTAACAAACTTGTATCTGCACTATGTCAGGAAGCTTTCATGTAAATTGACACTTTCCTGGCCCAATAGATTTTGAGAAGAAGATTTTTAAAAGATTTTCCCTATATATTTGAATGTAAAACTTTGATCCCCTATTGTCGCCTCATCTTACCCCTGGGGGCCATGATTTGAACAATCTTGAATCTGCACAATGTCAGGAACCTTTCATGTAAATGTAATCTTTTCTGGTCCAGTAATTTTTGAAAAGAAGATTTTTAAAGATTTTCCCTATATATTTGTATGTAAAACTTTGATCCCCTATTGTCGCCTCATCTTACTCCCAGGATCATGTTTTGATCAAACTTGAATCTGCACTATGTCAGGAGGCTTTCATGTAAAATCTTAGTTTTTCTGGCTCAGTGGTTCTTGAGAAGAAGATTTTTAAAGATTTTCCCTATATATTTCTATGTAAAACTTTGATCACCTATTGTGGCCCCATCCTAACCCCCAGGGGCCATACTTTTAATAAACTTCAATCTGCATTATATCAGAAAGCTTTCATGTAAATTTCAGCTCTTCTGGCCCAGTGATTCTTGAGAAGAAGATTTTTAAATGCCCCCACCCTATCTTTGCATTTTTGTGATTATCTCCCTTTTGAAGGTGGTATGGCCCTTCATTTGAACAAACTTGAAAGCCCTTCACCCAAGGATGCTTTTGGCTAAGTTTAGTTATAATTGGCCCATTGGTTCTGGAGAAGAAGTCGAAAATGTAAAAAGTTTACAGACAGACGGACAGATGACAGACAACAAGTGATCAGAAAAGCTCACTTGAGCTAAAATGAATCAAATGTCATCAAATTCTAACACTTACTTTTCTGCTGTTTCTTTCCCTTTCTCATGCATATGTTCTAACAGGTCTACATTTTCTTTTTTAAGACTTTTCAAGTTTGCAATGTTTTCTTTCGGCATCACAAGAAAATGGTATTTTGCCTGCCAATAAAAAAGTCTTGTCAAATGATATCCAATACAACCTGTCAGTGGGTCATAAATGCTGTCTGACAGGTTCGTGGCACACTGATTTTGACTACGTATAACTCTGCTTACATGATCAAGATATAGGGCTCATGGCGGGTGTGACTGGTCAACAGGGGATGCTTGCTCCTCCTAGGCACTTGATCCCACCTCTGGTGTGTCCAGGAGTCCATGTTTGCCCAACTACCTATTTTGTATTGCTTATGGGATTTATGAGATTGATCACTGTTAGTTATCTTCCCTTTTCATTTGTAAGACTGTTCTTGGCACACTGATTCTGACTACAGATTACCCTGTTGACCTTATCAAGATGTAAGGCCCACGGGATCTGTGACCTGTCAACAGGGGATGCTTACTCCTCCTGGGTACCTGATCTCACCTCTGGTGTGTCCAGGGGTCCGTGTTTGCCCAACTTTCTATTTTGTATTCCTTGTAGGAGTTGTGAGATTGACTACTGTTCATTATCTTTACCAGTAATCATAACACAACTATGATTGAATAGAAAATTGTATTTGATGACAACTATAATACATATGAATTAATGACATAGCTCCATCTTGAAAAGTTGGGGGGGGGGGGGGGGGGGGCACAACCAATTTGAATTTGAAATTTTTTTTTCAATACATGTATATATAATAATACGGGCACAAAGCATCGTTTTCCAGAGCAGGGGGAGCCAGAGGTCATTAAGTTAACTTATCTAAAATTCTTGACAAGCAAATAAAGCACCACAATTCAGGAAAATTCACTTTAAAACTGGGGCAGTCAGAAATGTTCGAAACTTAATTCATGTGATGTCTATGTCATTGTGTTTGCGCCTCTGTTAGATTTCTATGTAACTGTATTGACCGTATTCTTGTATCAAAACATTACCCTGAGCGTCCTCATCTAACACCTTTTATTTGACTCTTTCAGGTATCTAATTGGAATCTAGTGCTTTATATAGATATCTATTAGCAATGAATTATTATTTTAGAAAGATGAAGTCTCAAAACTGCAATGATGTGTGCATACAAATTGAATGCACTTTATGAAAATTTTGCATAGACCAGCTAGACCACTGCAGCTATGAGACTACATCTTTAAAAAACATTTTAAAAACATATTTGAGTGTACATTTTTTATCTATATTTTGAAATTCCCTCTAATCCTTTGGGTGAGTAGCAATTAACGGAATAGCCACTGGAACAGCATATATGATGTCATCTCATAAAAGAAAAAGAGTGACACATGCAATGCTATAAAATTTCAATAATCCAATTCTTGAATTTATTTTCCATTAAGGTAATTCCACCCCTCTTGAATTATAGGTTCAATCTTATATTTGATTGTTGATTCTTCAAATAATATATCTTAGTAACAAATAAAAATGATAAGATAAGTATGTTGCAGTATCAATAAAGTTTTTATCAATTAGCACACATATACCTGTTATCAACATCAGAAAATTGCAATTTTCCTTAAACAGTATTATCAAATTTCACAAAAACTGTTTAAAATGATATAATAGTATTCATAACAATTTCGTGAAACTGTTTCTTTGAAAAATGTACAAAATGCTGGTGAAAAAAAAGAAGAAATCTATCACATAATGGACTTGATAAATAATTTCATGAAAACAGAATTATTGCCCTTGGATTCAATATTTTGAAACATAAATTGATTATTCATAATTATGTAACTAGACTTTTGAAATATTTTATGGTCAATAAGATTTTTTACAATAACTATTGGAAAAGACTCCAACAAAATTTATGTTCCTGTCATGCATAAATCTTATCAAATCATTAACTTTGTTTGCGAAATCTTATGCCGTCACAGGAGGGTGGAACTATGTTAAATATCAAAAACATCAAATTATTTCAAACAAAGTTGTACAATCTGAGCTTTAAACAGTTCTAGTTTCCCCCAAAAATTTATCTAATTGTAAACTGTAAAACAGTGTAGGTACAATCACTATAAGAAAGTGAACCAGTGCCAGTCGGCCATGTTGTCACTTCTAGAAATTGAGAGTACAATGACTGAATGAAGCATTGTTGAAAAATCCCACATTTGGATTAATTTCTCATGTTTGGTTGGTAATATTAACCATATTACATACAGATAGGATCAACTTCTCAGGGCATCAAATGAGGAGCATTTACGGGATCTTTGTTTTCATTTTGCACATGTAGGGACGAGATGCGTACCGACTACAGTGATTCGGTCTTTTATAGACTGTTATATTACATGTAGGGACGAGATGCGTACTGACTACAGTGATTCGGTCTTTTATAGACTGTTATATTACATGTAGGGACGAGATGCGTACTGACTACAGTGATTCGGTCTTTTATAGACTATTATATTACATGTAGGGACGAGATGCGTACTGACTACAGTGATTCGGTCTTTTATAGACTGTTATATTACATGTAGGGACGAGATGCGTACTGACTACAGTGATTTGGTCTTTTATAGACTGTTATATTACATGTAGGGACGAGATGCGTACTGACTACAGTGATTCGGTCTTTTAATTATCACAAGTCTGGCTGTGGTGTTCTGTACCTTCTATACTTTCACTTGTGGAAAAACTTTGTTGTCTGAAATATTTTTACTCTATTACACCTTTCAAGCAGTAATTTTGATTTTCTTCTTTTACAGGGTCAACCACAATCCATGAATAGCCCAGTTTTCTGGGCTTCTTTATGATGCCAAATTTAAGAGTTACATACGCTACAACTGTGAATTATACATAGCCAATTTCATACAACTATATGGGGCAAAATTGTAGTTGAGTGCAATTCATGGCCAAAAAACCTCCATCAAATGTCAAAGTTATAGATAATAAAATTACAAAGGCCAGGTAAAGGGAAAAAAATCTTTTCATCGCAAAAAAGCGGACAAGAGATGTACATATTATTGAAATTAAAAAATAAAAATAAAATGTTTCAAATGTGTTAAAAATTAGTTTTTCGTCAGTAACTTAATAAAAATGTGTACATATGCTATCAATTCTGTAAATTGCATTATGGGTAAGAAAATATAAAATACTGGCGATAGCACTGAATTTCTAACACACGGTACAGGCCATCCTGCTGTCAGTATCAATTCAACCTGTAAATTAGGATTGTCACGCTGCCTAATTTTATTTTTAACTGAAATTCATTTTTATTCTCAACATCATGCCTTTCTTTTTAAAATTGTTTTCTTTCTGAATGTTACTTTAAGACAGTTGTGGGGAAAAGAGTACCAATTCATTTCTCATAGACATCAATACTAACCTTTGGCCCTCTCAACTAGCATACTTGATTCTAACGAACTGGCTCACTCGGGTTAATCAGCGATGACCAGCAACACACTTTGTAAGCCTGAATTGCGCACACATCCCACCGGGATAGCCGATAGAGCCAGAAAATTTTTATAGGCAAAGGCTGGCATCCTTGGAGACAGTAGTATCGAGAGTGACTTATTCTAAGACATAATGTTTTTAATCCAGGTACACTGGTGAAATAAACAGGATCTGTAAATGTGTTGGTTATTTCTATGCCAAATAATGTTTATATAACAGGTCAACATTTTCATTATTGTACTGTGGTCGGATCACTTGATTTTAAGCGCATCGCCAGGTATACCCGGCTTAGTTCAATTCGGTCGGATTTTATCAGAATCAGGTACTACGATGTAATTAACTTAATTAATTTTAGACAAATGACAGCCAACATAAGTTCATTCCAAGTGCTTATTAAAAATGACAAAAATTATGTAGGATCCCATTGCTTTTAAAGGTCATATTTGTACTTTAAAAAATTTGGCAATCTGTAGTAAATTACACCCTCATTTCAAAAACACTCCTACCATAGTAATTTCCCCAGTCATTTCTTGATTTTGTGCAATAATTTTTCATCCTAACAATTGATTTAACAATACATAGACATTTATACCTCTGCTCAATACAGAGTAAACTGCGTCTAGGTTACGCACCCGTGGGTTTGGTATTCTAATTCCTTTAAGAGGCTGCCATTTTCTCACAAACATGACTAAGATAAGTTGTACGTTGGATAGCTATGTTACGGTTGTCATGGATTAGCCGCACTCGTGTATTACGCTAACGTTATTTGTGAACATTAATGTTGCTACAAACTCCCCATCAAGGCCTCATCTACGTATAGCCCTCTCCCGGCTGACCCAGCACAGAAACAGATTTGTATATTGCGAGTCCACGATTCTCACGCAGGCAAATAACACTAAACAAGTAGTACGTAGTTAAAACTTGAAAATATTGACATTTATATAGCATTACTTTAAAAGTATGGATTTTATTCTAAACATAAACTTTCTAAAGATCACTAAATAGTATGGAGAGTCTATTCAAATTATAGGCCCAGCATAGAAGAGTAATGAACTTGATGTTTACGTTCACCATTATGTTTTTGCGTAATTCTACAGTGACGTCACACAGTATACGTGGCCGCGTGGTTTTGTAGTTCCTTGGAAATCCCTATCCCATAATGCCTAACTGGAAGAATTTGGTTTGTAACTTTGGTATCCCTGAATCCGTAACTAAACAAGAGGTACTGTGAGCAATGCTCACTAAGAATACCCCCCGCTTACCCCAATCTCCGAAAGGGTGTTCCATGCGATGAAAAAAGCCATTATAGAATTTAAATGGAAACCATATTGCTACTTCGATGTCCAGTGCGTGTGACCTTTGACCTTTTGACCCCAAAATCAATAGGGAACATCTTCATCCCATGGGTAGTCCATATGTATGATATGGTGACTGTAGGTGGAAAGGATAACGCTTTAGAGCCCGGAAACCATATTGCTGCTTCAATGTCCAGTGCACTTGACCTTTGACCTTTTGACCCCAAAATCAATAGGGAACATCTTCATCCCATGGGTAGTCCATATGTATAATATGGTGACTGTAGGTGGAAAGGATAACGCTTTAGAGCCCGGAAACCATATTGCTACTTCAATGTCCAGTGCACTTGACCTTTGGACCCCAAAATCGATAGGGAACATCTTCATCCCATGGGTAGTCCATATATATGATATGGTGACGGTAGGTGGAAAGGATAATGCTTTAGAGCCCAGAAACCATTGCGTCTACAGACAGACGGATGGACGGACAACCCGATTCCAGTATATCCCCCCACAACTTGTTGTGGGGGGTATAAAAATCTGTCTGATTCTTTCACGTTTTGTATACAATTTTCCGTGATTGTCCGTGTTTTGTCTGTACACATCTGAACAACTTCGGAATTTTCTGATTCTACCTGCCTGTTCTGGATAAATCTATACATAATAGTATTCACTCACAGGCTGTTCTTACACCAACCATAGCACCGTAAACATTAAAGTTTTTTAACTCATCAATGAGAAAGGAACCAACATTTTTGATTTGGGATATTTGTTTATCTTAAAGGGGAAGGTGTACTGTAATGTTATTGAAACTGAATATTTTTAATATATTTACAGTGTGACCGTTGAGATGAGCGAAGACCCATAACATCTTACAACATAACTTGAGGCCATTCATTCAACACGGGAAATATAACGCGGTTGATGTAAACAGTGCACTGTAACGTCATCATTAGCTGCGATTGTTTTTCTTTCAAATCAAGCAATTATCCACAACAAAACGTACGAAGGTATGGGAAAGCTTGTCTGGAATTCAGAATCATTTGTGGTACTTTCCAAACTATTTATTTGTTTTATCTACGGGGTTGTCAATGAAGTATACCGTAGTGAAGCGACATTTTTCCGGAGGCATTATGGGTAGTCCCCATCATTTTTCAGCTGATGAAGAGCAAATCACGTGACTCAATTGCATAATCATTGGAGTGAGCTCTTAAAGCGACGCAAGCTTCGCTCGCTATTAATTCTGACATCTGGTTTAGATTACGTGTTTGTTCAATTAAAGTTATCAAGAGAACTTGTCCTGACACAACCTTTCTCCGTAATAAAAATTTTCTTTTAACTTGAACATGTTGCAATCCAATGTTTAGCTTGCAGTATTGTACATGTAATGTGTCATATAGAATTGCTTGTTTAAATAAAACACAGTAAAAAGTCCAAGCTTGATCACATCACAGTCAGACACAGTACCTTTGGATATTTATCTTTGATGATAATCACTTTATCGTCCTTGTAAACCTGCAATTCTGGATCGTGCATCGAAGACATGAGACCATTCTTCCAAAATGGAGCAGACTTTTTGGATGACACCTTGTCGCCAACTGAATTGTCTTCCGACTTCCTTTTAGATGCCATGCTACCTAGCAATATATATAGTATACTAAAATTACTAAGTTAGTTGGTCAGATTGGCGACGATGATTTAACAGGAAACACATTTCGCCAACAAATTTCCAAAATCAAATAAATAGAAATAATTTTTCCGGTTCTGTGACAAGAAACCGGACTTTAAAACGTCATGTTTTAAAGTGCTTATTGATGTAAATGAATAACCATTTGATTAGTCAAATTACTTTTAATTGTTGAGTAAAAAATGGTAAATCTTCATTTTTCACACTTTAACTTCATTTGCAATTGATGAAAGAGAGAACATTTTCGTCGTGTCATACCCCCCCCCCCCTCCCCCCCAATGATACAACAAAAGTTTTGGTTTAAAGTTGCTAATTGACTATTTCTAATACCATTACAAAGGAATTTGTGTTTCATCGGGGGGGGGGGGGGGGGGAGAGATGTTTTAAAAATATATTCCGTTTTCCATTGATTTCTATAATGAAATGACATTATTTTTACCCAAATTTTACAGTTATTTCTCTTTGTTTTGTCAAATCAAATAAATCAACTTTTATGAATATTCATATAAACATTTATATTGACATAAAATTCATTTTGAAATGATAACTTTTAAATTAGGCGTAGCCTTAATACGCAAGTCCTCGAAGCTCGCGCTTCATACTGTCTGTTACAGATGCTGCATGACACCATGTCGATTTCCATAGTCACGTGACACGATAGAAAGAGTCTTCTGTGTCGTCTGCAATATATTAGTTTATAGAGGTTAGTAGGGGTATGAACTTATAAAAAAAACAAAAACTTGATGAAACATTTCTAACATTAAGATCTGTTGATATTTATTGTTTTCGGATGTGAAAACAGTCCGAACTTACAGTTACCAGGCATCACGCATAGTATTGTATGATGTAATTGATAGAATTTTCATCATTGCACCCTTTGAATGAAGTCAAAGTTTTGATATTACGGAAGTAAACTAACTCGTTCTTCTTTGGGAAGTACATGTAATCAGGAACTACAGATTTGCTTCATTTGATGTTAAAGCGCATATTTTGTAGCAGTGAACGCCTATTTCATGAACACAGAACACAATATTTTGCAATTTAAACACTAGTGAGTTTGCTCTTAGATCAATGACTAAGTTTTTCGTTCTTTATAAAGTAGTAATTTTCAGGCTAGGATAACCAAAACTCTAAGAGCAGAAAGATTTTTTTTTTAAATACGACAACGCCGTGAAAATAGGGTATTTGCTTGCTTGCTCTGCGTTGTACTCAAAACAAACATCTACACACACATACACACACACACACACACACACACACACACACACACACACACACACACACCACTAGACTACCCAATACCAAAATCGTTTTCGTTTCTACATTTTCATACATGCCAACTTTTGAATTTTTGTGCGTGAAATTTTTCCACATTTTGTCGTGGGTCGGTGATATCGGATTGACTTGATGACACGGTATCTAGCGTTATAGAGTAATGACCTGATGACACGGTATCTAGCGTTATAGAGTAATGACCTGATGACACGGTATCTAGCGTTATAGAGTAATGACCTGATGACACGGTATCTAGCGTTATTTAGTAATGACCTGATGACACGGTATCTAGCGTTATAGAGTAATGACCTGATGACACGGTATCTAGCGTTATTTAGTAATGACCTGATGACACGGTATCTAGCGTTATAGAATAATGTCCTGATGACACGGTATCTAGCGTTATAGAGTAATGACCTGATGACACGGTATCTAGCGTTATAGAGTAATGACCTGATGACACGGTATCTAGCGTTATAGAGTAATGACCTGATGACACGGTATCTAGCGTTATTTAGTAATGACCTGATGACACGGTATCTAGCGTTATAGAGTAATGACCTGATGACACGGTATCTAGCGTTATTTAGTAATGACCTGATGACACGGTATCTAGCGTTATAGAATAATGTCCTGATGACACGGTATCTAGCGTTATAGAGTAATGACCTGATGACACGGTATCTAGCGTTATAGAGTAATGACCTGATGACACGGTATCTAGCGTTATAGAGTAATGACCTGATGACACGGTATCTAGCGTTATAGAGTAATGTCCTGATGACACGGTATCTAGCGTTATAGAATAATGACCTGATGACACGGTATCTAGAGCTATAGAGTAATGTCCTGATGACACGGTATCTAGCGTTATAGAGTAATGTCCTGATGACACGGTATCTAGCGTTATAGAGTAATGACACAGTATCTAGCGTTATAGAGTAATGTCCTGATGACACGGTATCTAGCGTTATAGAATAATGACCTGATGACACGGTATCTAGCGTTATAGAGTAATGACCTGATGACATGGTATCTAGCGTTGTAGAGTACTGACCTGATGACACGGTATCTAGCGCTATAGAGTAATGACCTGATGACACGGTATCTAGCGCTATAGAGTAATGACCTGATGACACGGTATCTAGCGTTATAGAGTAATGACCTGATGACACGGTATCTAGCGTTATAGAGTAATGACCTGATGACACGGTATCTAGCGTTATAGAGTAATGACCTGATGACACGGTATCTAGAGCTATAGAGTAATGACCTGATGACACGGTATCTAGCGTTATAGAGTAATGACCTGAGGACACGGTATCTAGCGTTATAGAATAATGACCTGATGACACGGTATCTAGCGCTATAGAGTAATGACCTGATGACACGGTATCTAGCGTTATAGAGAAATGTCCTGATGGGTCATTGTTATTGTGACAAAGGTTCTTTCGATGATGTTTGTTTTTCTATTGAATATCTAGGTGGAGTACTGTGTTAGGAATACATTTTGATGTGGAATTGTATAAGATTCCAAAATTGAATTATGAACCAAAATTAGTGCAGATTAAATCTATGATCAAACAATGGGAGAAATGGTTTTTAACTTCCGTTGGGAAAATTTCAGTTATTAAGACATTGATTTTACCATTACTAAGCCATATTCTAATGTCAATCCTAAACCCTTCTGAACTCTACCTTAAGAAATTAGAAAATATATTTTTCTTTATCATATGGAATAATAAAACACATAGAGTCAAAAAGGAGGTCATTGTTAAATACATGCATATGAAGACGGGGGATTCAAAATGGTAAATCTAATGGCATTTATGGCTTCTTTGAAATTATTATTGATAAGATATCTCGTGTTTTCAAATAGAGGGGTGGAATATTTTATTCCAAAGTTGTACTTAGAGATTAACAAACCGTGAAATTGAATATACATCTATGTATTACAATATTCTTGAAATCATTGAAATATAATTTAAATTTAGGATAGATGTATTTAAATCATGGTTTACATTGCATAACCTTAGTAAAAAGTCTGTTGTTGCTACTGATGCACCTCTATTTTATAACCCAAATATTCATATTGGTGGAAAACCATTTTATACTTCCAATACTTCAATGTGAATGAAACAGTTTTACGACATATCTCCTTACTGTAAATCAAGAAAATTTGCGTATTTGGTAATATTTACGTGCTGTTAAAAATGCCATAGACAATGCCCACAAAATATGCAACAAAAACAATTTTTAAACGTATATATACTGTTTACTGGAAATCTTCAACAACGTAATGATCATTAGCGAAATGATTTTATACTTCATTCACAAAAATTGCGAAATACAGTATAGGATATGAGCAATTTAGACAGATATATAACAGAGATTCCTTGATTGCGCAAATTTTGAATCCTATAAATCGTGTCGCCAGAATTGTCTAAATTTTGAATCCTATATCGTGTCACCAGAATTGTCACAATTTGAATCCTTTATGGTGTAGCCAGAATTGTCTAAATTTTGAGAAGGTTGCATACACTGCTACTAACCTTGTTTCGCTGTGCAGTCGTCATGTTCGCTGCCCGGGTACACACACACAAAATTCTGTTGACTGTAGATGAGTCCTGAGGGACAATCAGGCGTTCTCACGGGCTCTCCCCAGACACAGCGGTGGAGGGTTTTACAGTAATGAGACCTATGTATCTTTTGTTTTATTTTTGATAACCATCATTCTTGTTGAAAAAGTGTGATATGTTTACATTTGTAACGAATAATAAATTCCTAGCGAGCCGCTACCCTACTGATACCACACGAGTTTCTTATTTTTTTTATTTTTGGTAATCAGCATATTGATGTGTCTAAAACTGAAGCATGGTTTTGAAGAATTTCGTCTATTGAAAAGGCAAGTTTGTTAAAATACAGTTGTAAAACTGAGCCTTACAAATAAAGACAATGTTTTTTCAAGCTTTGTCAGCTGGAACCAAAACATATTCCTCGTGTAACCTATCTGATCACTTCTGGTTTACTATTTACACACTTCATCACTATGAGAGAAAGGGAGAGAACTGTATCCTGTTTCCATTTTCAATGACCATGTATCTTTGTAAATTTCCTACAACTGTCTGTGGCTATTTCTTTGTTCCTATGTTGTTTTACGTCCCGTTTGTTCTCAAAACCGAAGCAGTGAAGGTTCTTTCTAGTGTCGACGCTTACCGTAACACAAGCTGCAATAATGTAGCCCTCTCTGATTTTTTTTTTTTTTTTTTTTTTTTAGGGAGAGGGCTACAACTCCTTAGGATCTCCGTAATGGTGCAAATGCGCTCATTCTAAACATTTCCTGACTTTCTTTACGTAAATAAAATGATATTCTATGTTTCTTAGTCAATATATAAATTTACAACCTTCAACTTTAGATTTGTGAGGCTCTATTCTACCGTTTTCAACAATTTCGATAAATTCCAATTCCTCGATTCATATTTGTGCGCCATGTTTGATCTACTGAAGTTTCAACTTCCGATGGAAAGTCATTTGCATATGCCATATAAGGTAATGTTTACATCAATGGACAAGTATGGAGGCGAAAGCCATTTCGTCGGTATTGAAAAGGTTTGAATTAAATATCAAGTTAAAAACCGAACAGCAGAGTGTAAATTCTTTCTGCAACAATATGATTTTCCTTTCTTTGTCGAAGTGGCTCGAGTAACTACATTTTCGCGCTGATTGTCAATGTTTAGGCTTTCATTAGATCCACCTACGAGATCTCACGATAACAAGCATGGCGGAGCAGACGAAGAATTTTGCATGCTGTACATTATATTTAATGAAAAACACCTTTATTAGACATGCCCGAGCACAAAGTTGGTACTCCTTTTGGTGTAAACAACATTTGGGACTAATACACAGAGTTTATTATCGGTTATTCATAAAATTATTTTGTACCATTACGGAGATCCTATGGAATTGTAACCCTACCCCGAAAACGTCAGAATAAAAAAAAAATTGGATAGGGCTACATTATTGCAGCTAGTTTGTATGTAATATAATATCCGAAAGGCCCGTGATTCCCTCTGATATCAGATGTTTGATCGGTGATTCCTTCTAATATCGGATGTTTGACCGGTAATTCCTTCTAATACCGGATGTTTGACCGGTTATTCCCTCTAATACCGGATGCTTGACCGGTGATTCCTTCTAATACCGGATGTTTGACCGGTGATTCCTTCTAATATCGGATGTTTGACCGGTGATTCCCTCTAATATCGGATGTTTGACCGGTGATTCCCTCTAATACCGAATGTTTGACCGGTGATTCCTTCTAATACCGGATGTTTGACCGGTGGTTCCTTCTAATACCGGATATTTGACCGGTTATTCCTTCAAATACCGGATGTTTGACCGGTTATTCCCTCTAATACCGAATGTTTGACCGGTGATTCCTTCTAATACCGGATGTTTGACCGGTGGTTCCTTCTAATACCGGATATTTGACCGGTTATTCCTTCAAATACCGGATGTTTGACCGGTTATTTCCTCTAATACCGGATGTTTGATCGGTGATTCATTCTAATACCGGATGTTTGACCGGTAATTCCTTCTAATACCGGATGTTTGACCGGTTATTCCCTCTAATACCGGATGCTTGACCGGTGATTCCTTCTAATACCGGATGTTTGACCGGTGATTCCTTCTAATACCGGATGTTTGACCGGTGATTCCTTCTAATATCGGATGTTTGACCGGTTATTTCCTCTAATACCGGATGTTTGACCGGTGATTCCTTCTAATACCGGATGTTTGACCGGTGGTTCCTTCTAATACCGGATATTTGACCGGTTATTCCTTCAAATATCGGATGTTTGACCGGTTATTTCCTCTAATACCGGATGTTTGATCGGTGATTCATTCTAATACCGGATGTTTGACCGGTAATTCCTTCTAATACCGGATGTTTGACCGGTGATTCCTTTTAATACCGGATGTTTGACCGGTGATTCCTTCTAATACCGGATGTTTGACCGGTGATTCCCTCTAATACTGGATGGTTTGACCGGTGATTCCCTCTAATACCGGATGTTTGACCGGTGATTCCCTTTAATACTGGATGGTTTGACCGGTGATTCCCTCTAATACCGGATGTCTGACCGGTGATTCCTTCTAATACCGGATGTCTGACCGGTGATTCCCTGATATCGGATGTTTGGGAAGGAAAGTCTCACTACCTGTGTTAATGAAGCATCTCAAGTCTGACGTGTCGCCTGTACAGTATAGAGAAATCGGGATACTAAAGCTCCAACAGCCACGAAATAAGTGGGAGGGCTTTCTTGTACATACATGTGCATACATGTAATTGGCTAGATTTGTATTATGATGTCAACGCAAGACACCATGCTGAATCCTTGAGACCATAATCGAGATTTTTAGTATTTTATATAAAATTAGAATGTAAATATTCCTGAAACTGAAACTGAAACTGTTTTTATTTGATTTAACGCCTAATTTTACACAAAGTATTCAATGGTGTTGTACATGTATAATATAAAAAGCTTTTAAAGAATAAACAATATATCATATACATGCAAACACACTCTACATATACTAAACTAAAAACAAGTACATTAAAACTGTCTAAACAAATGTGTTTTCAATTTGGCTTTAAAAGTGTGTAAAGATTTGGACTGTCTTATTTCAGCCGGTAAACTGTTCCACAGTCTCGGACCAATGGTTCCGAAACTTCTATCACTGAAAGTTTTACGTCTGTTAAAAGGAACAATGTAGCAACTCTCAGAAGATTGAGCGGAGCGCAACTTTTTATTTGGTACCTGTTTCGTTAAAAGTTCTGTTAAATACAATGGCGCTTCGCCCACATGACACTTATACATGAAGGTCAATAATTTAAATGATATTCTAGAATCGATAGGTAACCAATGTAGGTCAATGAGAGCATCCCTAGAGCTGTCAAATTTCTTACGATTTAATACCAGTTTCGCACCCATGTTTTGGATTCTTTGCATTTTACATATTTCAGTCTGTGCTATGCCGTATAAAATCACATTACAATAGTCCAAATGAGAAATTACTAAAGATAAAACCAACATTTCTGTAGCTTCCTTTGTCAAATATTTGCGAATACTTTTAATCCTAAGATAATTGATCATAGCTGTTCGGCGTTTCCTTTTTATATGTTTCTTAAAATTGAGAGTTTCATCCAAATATGCACCTAAGTATCTTATATAACGTTCTGGTTCAATTTCATCACCATTAAATATTCCTCTATTCCTCTAAATATTCCTCTAAGGTAAAGAGTTACTAACACTAAATGTTCTCCGTCTTTATTTTGGATTAGTTATTTTTAAACATTAAAAATCGTTCTTATCAACCACTGTTTGAATCGTCACACAACACTTTGCTGTTGGCTGCCCTGAGCCTTAGTCCACTTGCATTGCAACTACCATCGTTTATGACGTCGTCAATATGGCTACAGACACATGTCTTACTGGAGAAGTACGTTCCTCTGCCACATGGTGCCGTATAAAGTCGCTCGTTCACACATCGATGGAATATATTACAGAAACGAGGGTCCGTATAGTATTTGTCCTGGTTTTGCCGAGGGCATACAAAAGTGCAACCTGTATATATAAAAGCATACTTCATACTAAATATTGCGCCTGATTAATAAATCTTAATTGACTTTACTAAATGATCAGGAATTTTTAAGCTTTCTGACTGGTCCAGGCAATCTTTTTCCAGTGTACCTCAATATTTATTTTTGGGAGGTTTATAAATGACTGTACCAAACATTACTATGGTCAAATCACTATCAACTACAATTTTTAAAAAAAATTGTTGAAAAGATATGAATTCATTTTTTCGTGACAACACGTGTAAAATTGTTGATCATTTGATAAAGCAGTTTCTGTCTACTAGTGGCTATAGGGACCTGGTCAAGTATTGATTGACCGCGGCCGTAGGCTGGTGTCCATCGTTACCTGACCAAGTCCGTATAGTCACAACTAGACCTCATGAAAATTCAATAATTGTATAAAAATGTATATAGAAAGGTACAACATGGATTTTTTATGATAAACAACTAGTCCCACGCTGTAGTGACTCAAAGCATGAACATGTGATAAACTCAAGTTGAGTACATTGAAGATTTCTACATTCAGAAATGAATATACAAGGAAAAGTTATTCTTATTTCAAGGAGATCCATAATTTATTCTTATGTATGTTTTCTATACAAACCTTTATCATCTCTGCAGAGAAGTACATCTTTAGAAACTTTAGCCTCGGTTTGGTTAGCCTCGGTTTGGTCTTTAAGTATCGGGCGACACGTGATCTCATCGATGCTACTCACAACACTTTTGGGGATACTTCCATCACAGCTGACAGACCACCCATCATAGTCGTTGTAGCTGATTATACAAGTGAAATTTACACCATAGAGGGGGACAACTTTATTTCCCAGTGTTCCCAGTAAAGTGATGGGCGCAGGCGCACAGTCGCTAGTAGAGGAACACGTGATTTTGTAATTCCCATCATCCTCTGCTTGTCCCACTTCTAGCTGAACATCCGAATTTTCACCTACATAAAAGAAATAAAGTCCAATAAAAATAAATAATGTTAACATTTAATTCCAGACCTTTTTCATGTACCTGCTGAAAAACTAACTTTATATTTTTAGTAACAGTAGTCACACCTTTTGACCGTGATGCCCGAGACAATCCAAACCAAGCTTTTTAGTAGACCTACTCATTGTGCAAATATGAGACTACTATCTCTCACGAATCAAGATTCATTTTTACACAAACAGATAGACATATCTGTGTCAGACAGAAAGAAATACAGACCAAAAACTATATACCTCCCGATCTATGTTATAAAGCATACATTAATCACATATAAAAGCGCCATATATGTTATTGTACCGATACTGGATTCCTAAACTTCATAAAAACCCTTACAAAGATACATTGCTGGATCCAGCAAGTGCTCTGCCAAGCCCCTATCTTTGCTCCTCACGAAAATATTAACAGCTGTGAAGGAGAAACTTCAAACGTATTGTGCGACTACATATCCCAGAAGTGATATAAATCAAACGTGGATTCTAAAAAATTTTAAAGAACTTTTAGTAAACTTAAAATCACAAAACTTTTCTCAAATCAACAACATCAAAACGTATGATTTTCAACTCTTTACACGACCATTCCTCACGATAAATTAAAGACTAGACTTTTTGACATCATAGACAGTTGCTTCTTCAACAAAAATGAAAAACGCAAATATTCCTCTCTAGTGATCAGTCATCCAAAAAATTACTTTGTTAAACGCCACTCTGATTCCACGCACAAGTACTCGAAAGTTGAAATAAAAAATATGCTGGAGTTCCTCATTAACAATATCGTTGTGATCTTTGGTGATCAGGTCTTCCAGAAGTCTGTTGGAATTCCCATGGGCACGAATTGTGCTCCTTTGTTGGCTGACCTGTTTTTATATTCCTATGAAGCAGAATTTATTCAAAAACTTCTACGTGAGAAGACAAAATCTCTTGCTGTGGCCTTCAGTTCGACATTTAGATATTCGACGATGTATTATCTATTCACAATAATAATTTTCATTCATATGTCGATTCAATATATTCCAGTGAACTTGAAATAAAAGACACCACAGTCATCCACTTCTGCTTCATTCTTAGATAATTTATTGAAAGTAGATATTAACGGCAAATAACAATTCAACTTTATGACAAATGGGATCATTTCAACTTCTCCATCGTCAACTTCCCATATTCATGTAGCAATATTCCATTATCACCTGCATATGGTGTTTACATCTCTCAACTGATTCGATACGCAAGAGCTTGTTCTGCGTATGGTAAGTTTTTAAATCGAAGCAGGCTACTAACAAACAAGTTGATGGTGCAGGAGTGGTTCCAACAGTCGCGTTTAAAATCAGTATTTCACAAATTTTATGGTTTCTATAACGATCTAGTTTGCCAATACAACCTATCATTGGGTCAAATGCTGTCTGTCTGTCGATTCAGTGTGCCGTTCCTGGCACACTGATTTTGACTACGGATAACTCCGTTTACCTGATTAAGATATATGGCTCACGGCGAGTGTGACCGGTCGACAGGGGATACCTACTCCTCCTAGGCACCTGATCCCACCTCTGGTATATCCAGGGGTCCGTGTTTGCTCAACTCTCTGTTTTGCATTGCTTATAGGAGTTATGAGATTGATCACTGTTCGTTATATTCACCTTTCATATATCAAAATCCATTCGAAGATTTCACATTTATTCCAAAGAGGTTTCGCCTTACGGCTCTCCAGTGGAATTTGAAAAGCAACGATAACAATTTATTTTAATGATACCGTGAAATGTTGTGGGTATTAAATATCTATTAACTAATTATCATTTTATAATATATATTATTATTTGATATGAAATATAATTATATAATATATATGAATTAATAATATAATTATATTATAATGATAATTATATATGTGTAATGACATAATTACTTTAAATGATATTGATATTAAATGTACATGTATCATATACATTATATATTATAATGTATTTGTACATAATATAGTAATATTATTAAATGATATACATGAGAAATAACTGTATCCCGTTTCCAATTTCACTGACCATGTAGCGTGTGACAGCGTGACGAGAATTTCATCGACATTGATAGCAAAATGTTTGACTTGCCTAAATGATCTAGCGGTCTAGAGCGCTGGTCACACGCTGTTAGGAGATTTGGTTCCGCATGTCGTAAGTTCAACTACGGGTATATATACATATATATTACACTATATATTTACAATATTCACTGTCGTCCATACATGTACATCACTTCGAAATATCCCAGTGAACTCAAAATAAAAGAAACCACGAACTCTTCCACATTTGCTTTGTATGTGGTTGCTTTTTAATTAGCATTGAAGTAAAGGCAAACGATGTCTCAACTGATTGATACGCTAGAGCATATTCTGCGTATGATGAGTTTTAAATCGAGGCAGGCTCCTGACAAATAATTTTATGTTTAAAGATCCACTGTAATATACCAATCGCAGCATCGCTCAGCCTTTTCGACTTGGCGGATTATGCAAAAGACCTTTTACTTCCACTGCTTTTAAATACCCTCACAAAACCAACAAACAAGACATCCCTGAATCCATATATCAACATACATGTACTTCTGATGATAACGAGTTTTATGCATGTCTAAAATATCTACTTACTCTCAATTTCGATGTTCACCTCACTGGAGTAACGTTTATTTGAGGTATGTAATATCAGGCTGTATTGTCCATCCCCACCACATTTCACGGGATCTCCATGAAATTCAATCAGCTGGGAAGAAATTCGAATTTCCCATCGTCCTTCACGAGACCTATTTGTTTGAAGAGTAGTGTTTATTTCTATTTTATCTTGTGCGTGAACAATGTAATACTTCGGCTTGAATTCCATGATCAAAGATGACTTGTTGATGGTCACATCGTTTGGATACGCACAGGCAATCACTATTGATGTGTTAAATTTCAGCTTTCCAGTTCTAAGATTGCTCCTGGTTTGTAAGTTACAGTCTACAAAATTTGAAATAAAAATGAGTATTATCAATAACATATCTTGTTTTCATCACGCCAATATCAAACGATTAATTATAAACAAATGATTGGTTTGATTTCGTTTTGGAAATCTTTGCTAATACTGGTAACAAATAGGAACTACCACTTACCAGTATCTCATCTAAAGGAATAAGGCGACCGATATCTAGAATGAACATTTCAGTATAAAGTATAAATCGTTTGAAATAAACTTACCGAACTCGTCTGGGAATACCTCTACAAAAACAAATATACATTCAGCTACACATATCATGAATTAGATACGAAGAATAGTTTGAAAAAACTACAAAAATCTCTCTCTAAATCTCTCTCTCTCTCTCCCTCCCTCCATCTCCCCTCCCTCCTCTCTCTTTCTCCCTCCCTCCTCTCTCTCTTTCCCCTCCCTCCTTCCTCTCCCCCTCTCTCTTTCTCCCTCCTCTTTCTCCCTCCCTCCTCTCTCTCTCCCTCCATCTCCCCTCCCCTCTCTCTTTCTCCCTCCCTCCCCTCTCTCTCCCTCCTCTCTCTCCCCCTCTCTCTCTCCCTCTCTCCCTCCCTCCCTCCTCTCTCTCTTTTCCCCTCCTCTCTCTCTTTTCCCCTCCTCTCTCTCTTTCTCCCTCCCTCCTCTCTCTCTTTCTCCCTCCCTCCTCTCTCACTTTCTCCCTCCCTCCCCTCTGTCTCCTTCCCTCCCCTCTCTTTTTCTCCCTCCATCTCTCTCTCTTTCTCCCTCTCTCTTTCTCCTTCCCTCCCCTCTCTCTGAAACTATGAACGATGTAGGATGGTAATGTACATTCAACTTCTCCTGTGCTGTTGAAAAGATTCTACATCATGTACAAAATGACAAGCGCGCTGAATGAGATTGTACTTTCATTTGTCACTAAGCCACTAACATGATTACATTGTTGTAACTGAGTCATTCATTCAACAGAGCCCTCACTCGTTGTAAATCACTGTAACTCAGTTATCCATTCATTGTAACTAAATCAATAATAAACCGTTCATTCAATATACGATATGAGTCATTTACTCGATGTAACTAAGAAATTTACTCGTTGTAGGCCTTCATTCGTTGAAATTGAGTAATCCCTACCTTATAACAGTGTAACTGACTCATTCACTCATTCAACGTGACTCGTTCACTAGTTCTATGAGTAACTGAGACATTTTCATTCATTGTACCCGAGTCATTCATGCCATGTAACTGACCCATTTACTCAGTGGAAGTGTAAGCACCTGTGTTTACACATTCAACTTTCTTTTCTTCGTCGGAACTACGATTTTTCAATCATTTGATAGGCCACACAATCGGAAGTAGAATGACATGTGTGCGTGATATTGAAAGTACATGCACGGAGTGGGCTTACGATTTTTGGATGTGGACTTAAACTTGAAATAAGCTGGAATTCACGATTGAACTTTTTTATGACGAAGAATGTTGCTTATGTTGACGGCATCTATTCCTCTGTTTGTAAATTTGAGCTTAAGGAACTGACGGCATGATTTAAAATGAATTTCAGCCATGACCCGTGGTGGTTTAAAGAGACTGTGATTGGCAACATCCATAATCATAGAGTTCAGTCTATATTCAGGTGTTGAAAAATCCAAGTATAGACTAGCTGTGTAAAACTTATACGGTACCAATTTTGATGCACCAGATGCGCATTTCGACAAATAATGTCTCTTCAGTGATGCTCAACCGAAATGTTTGAAATCCGAAATAACTATGAAGCTTTAGAGCTAAATATAGCCAAAAACAGCGTGCCAAAAAAGTGGAGCCGAATTCGTCCAAGGATAAGAACTATGCATGAGGGAGATAATCCTTAATTTTGAAATGAATTTCTAAATTTTATAACAGCAATTAAATATACATCCGTATTTTCAAGCTAGTAACGAAGTACTTAGCTACTGGGCTGTAGAGACCCTCGGGGACTAACAATCCACCAGCAGAGGCCTCGACCCAGGGGTCATAATGTAAAACTTATACGGTACCAATTTTGATGCACCAGGTGCGCATTTCGACAAATAATGTCTCTTCAGTGATGCTCAACCGAAATGTTTGTAGCTTCTTCAAATAACGTATGTAACAATGGAACAGAGTAAAGTTTTATACGAATATGATCTGGAGGTAATTGTCTGTTGACGTAAGGTAAAAGTGAATCAAACGTGACACCATTTACACTTGGTCTTTTATATGAACGATGTCCATGGATGAGCTGGATGAGTCACCTAGTGTGACGGAACTCAGTAGGGCGATAGACAGACTGCCTACAGGGGAAGCACCAGGATCTGATGAGATACTCCCTGAGGTTATCAAGATCGCAAAGGGAGTCCTTTTAGGTCAGCTGCACAAGCTACTATACCAGTGCTGGGAAGAGGGAGCAGTACCATAGGACATGAGGGACTACAATATTGTCACACTGTACAAAAACAAAGGAGACAGGAGTGACTGCAACTATCGTGGAATCTCACTCCTTAGCATCGCCCGCGTGATGCTAAACAGACTGCAAAAATCGCTGACCGGATGTATCCCGAATCATAGTGCGACTTCAGGTCGGAGCGCTCCACCATCGACATGGTCTTCTCTTTGCACCAGTTACAAGAAAAATGCAGAAAGCAGCGACAGGCCCTTTAGGTGGCCTTCATCGACCTGACGAAAGCCTTCGATCTTGTCAGCCGATATGGTCTGTTCCAGATTTTGGGAAAGATAGGATATCCACTCAATCTCATCAGCATGATCCAGTCCTTCCATCTCGACATCAAAGGAGTCGTTCAGTTCAACGGTTAATCATCTGACTCCTTCAACATCCGCAGCGGCTTTAAGCAAGGCTGCATGCTTGCACCGACCCTCTTCGGCATTTTCTTTGCCCTCATGCTGAAGTACGCCTTTGGACATTCTACAGAGGGCATCTTCCTCCATACCAGGTCAAACGGGAAGCTGTTCCTGTCCCGCCTGAAAACTAAGACAAGGTCCGTGAGTTGCTAATCAGGAATATGGTCTTTGCTGATGATGCAGCAGTTGCCACACACAGAGGAAGATTGCCATGGATAGCTTCTCCCGAGCATGCGATACATTGGCCTTGACGATCAGCCTGAAGAGGAAGCCGTACATGATGACCCAGGGTGTGGAACAGCCTTCGGCATGAAAGGCCCCGGGTTAGAGCCGTTATCTCATCCCTGGGCGGTGGCGAACGCTATTTAACTCCGTCCTTGCCATCCTGTTCGATGGTGGAGATGGGAGGTTTAGGGGTGCCTCAGACGGGTAAGTGATGTTTACTGGCCCCCAGTTCGGCTATAGGGAGGGTGATAGCTTACATTGGGATATACGTCGCAAGTGTGACTCCCCGGAGAATTGGATGGGACTAGATTCACCCAAGAAAGGTTCTGGACATGACACCCGAAGCTCTAGTGATTGGGATAGGTGGGAGGAGGATTTCTTGTTCCCCGTGAGGGGTCAGATATGCCTAATGTCCCGGTGAAGCCTACTCAAGTCAGGGGGTGATTATGTACCCAGCTCTGGGAATCTCCCGGAACATTATACCCACTCCCTTCACCCCAGTGTCAAGTAGACCGGCCCCAACCCTTCGTTCATGGGTTCATGACCAGGCCCTAGGCCAGCTTAGTCGGGGTTTTTTCACGGGGGCTTGGGTTTGCGCCCGCTGCGTCCTAATCCTGGACCGTATCCCCATTTGCCCCATTCTCGGAGCTGGCGGTTACCTACGGGACTCGCCAGCCCCCCCCCCCCCCAGCCCCGTCAGGATTATGATCTTACAGGGCCTCCAGCTTTAGTGGGGGGAATGTCCCCACACGTAACCTTCGGTGCTTCCCATGACTGGTGGTTATGCTAGCACAATTATGCCCCACCCCACCACGATGACTCCTTCCTATCAACAGCAGGGGCCCCCGTCTACCCTGGCTGGGGGATGAGGGGGTAGAGTACCCCACATTCAACCCCAGTTAGGTGAACAAGAATGACACGGTACATTCAATTCTCTGGGCATTCTGCCCAGGGGCTAGCCCCAGTGTCTCACCCCTTTCCAGTTCCCCCAGTACTCTCGTGCGGGTGAGCTGTCGATGGCCTCTGCATGGTAAAAACATACCCTAGTACAAAGATTTGCGGTATAATGGCAAGTAAAGCTGGAAGTCCTTACACAAGTTCGTTCGCCTGGCCAGCAGCCAAGAGTGAGCTGACGTGGAACAACATGACCAGTTCTGCTTTTCATTGGATAGAATGCGATATTACCACCATTTGCGCAGACCAAGTCTTCCAAGCCCAAAAGGGGTGTGAGGTAGGTGACACAGGATGAGACCCAACATTCTGACCAGGAGTTGCGGGATGTGTGCCAAGGACTTGAAGAATTGGAGAAGATACTACGAGGGCGAGCCCCTCTCCTTGGAGACCCCTCGCCACCATCAAGTAGCAACCGGAAGCCAGCAGGCTGTTTCAAGTACGGAACTCTGGGCCACTTCAAGAGCGACTATCCGAAGCTGCGGGGAAAAGCAGAAGCGAACAAAAGTCAAGGGACAAAGGTGAGACTTAAGGAGAACCAGGAAGCCTGCCCATATATATCGAACCACGTAGACGGGAACCAAGACCAGTTCGCCATTGACCATAGAAAGGCCTACAAAGCGGGAGATGAGGATGCCAACGCCAAAACGTTCCCTGGCTAGGCCGGGAATTTGCGCATCGAACATTGGTGGACGCACAGGGAAGAATCAGTCAGGAAGAGAACACAAACGTCCACTTTCTTAGATTGGCCACTCCAGAAGGGGCACACTCCAGGTTTGGTTCCAGGAGGCACCAGAGGAGGGGGATTCTGAGGACTTGGTTATCGGATTGGAGGAAGGCAGGTACGAGAACTCTCCCAGGGATGATCAATGTGTTCCGGGTGGATTCAAGTTCCCCGAGGAAATCGTGGTGCCTGAACTACCAGGACTTTGTACTGGGAACGGGAAGGACTCTCAGGAGTATTTGGGGGGACTTGTCGGATCAGGAAGACTGGCCTGTTCAGAAAAAGGAGGCGGGTAGACAACAAGCGTCCTGAGAATGCCGGAGCCAGCAACGGTGCAGGAACTTTTGCAGCCCAAGGGGGAAGATGGGCTGGAGGTGGTTTGTGGCCCCGATGAGGAGGGGACAGAGGACATGCCCTGTCTCCATGCTGAAGGACCCCATGAAGATCCGCCTGTGTCCATCGAGCAGATACGCCCGACCACCGGTTTTATTATCGAGATAGTAGTCCAAGTGCGACTACAGACAGTGGTAGTCACAGGTACAGAGATTAGTGATCTGTCCACCCGGTTTTATAAGGAGCTCGGCCCCAAGCCACCATTAAGGAACACGTTACCCTGGTGTAGGCGGGTGAGTTGGTTCATTATTGGTCCCGTGGGAGTACGCTTAGGAGATGCGAAGTACAGTGTCGACTTGTATGTGGTTTCATTGCATGAGCAGGTTTTGTTAGGCATAGCTTTTCTGCACCAGCAGAAAGCTCGTTTGGACCTTTAGCATGGTACTATGACCATGGGAAAGCAGACGGTCCCCATTACGTTCGGACGTCCCGGGGAGAAACATGAGACCAAAGTTTCCTTGACTAACGCTGCCCAGGTCCCCGTTGTCTCCGTCATCCCGTGTCCCAACCATTTGAATAGGGAGTTGGAGGACTTTGTATATCATGTGACACACTTATGCTGAGGAATGGAGAGCGATGACAAGCATTATCAACGCCTGAGACGAGGAAGTGTCTATCTCGGGAGGTGGTGTGATAGGATCAGCCGAACCATGGGTGCTGGCGCCAGATTTACTCAAGAATGTACAGTGTGGCCGACACCCAACACGTTTATAGAGGAAGTTGATAATATTGCCCCCTTAGCTTGCCCTGGAACTTGGACAAACTTAGAGGAGCTCACATGCTATCAAGTAAAGAGCACCGGGCTATACATAAAAAGATAGCAGAACAAAAACTGACTACAAAAGATTATAGTAGATGAGGATTATCAGTAATAAATGCTTACAAGACTTATGTAATTAATATACGTACAAAAAAGAAAAAGAATAATATAGGAGCTATGAGATTGATCACTGTTCGTTATCTTCACCTTTTACAATCCAATTTCAAACATTTGAAAATACTGTACACACTATTTGTGCACACTAACTTACGTCTTTGCGGTTTTGGCGGCGGATTGCTATACTGTGAGATCAGTACAATCACTGCAATTACTCCCATCGCCATGGTGGACAAGAAAACTAAAAGTTTGACCCTCTGAAATAGAAAGGAAGAGCATCAATGTTGTATATATTACTCTAGAAGGTCTTATAAATGCATTCTAAAACTTGCGTTGATTTACGTTGTAAGCTGGGTTGAGTGAAAGACGTTGAAATAAGTTTTCATTTACTAAAAATGATTCATTTAATAATGGTAATGTTATTCACCTCCTTGAGGCACGTTTCTTTCGTGTTTTTCGACTCATCATCTTCACCGTCTTCCGATTTACAATTCTAAAAATGGAAAATATTCACAGGGTTTTCTTACTGTCTTTCTAACCATGGGAGGTAATTATTTGACATGCATGTATTGTACCGGGTCGCCATTACCGTATCGTCGATCGTAGTTCTTAAAGATGGCTCATAGGAATTGGACAATGTTATTTCCTCACGGTCCTTGATAAAACCCACTGTTCCGTTTCCATGGGGACGAATATTTTCTTCTTTTTGTAACTGAAAACATCCAAACGTTACATTCAACGTAAGGTTCTTAGTATTATAATTGAAATATTTATTACGAATCAAAAACCTTAATCAAATGATTATCAACACACTTACTTTATTGGGATCAAGAAACAAACCGGGCGTGTAAGGTTTTGAAGAGGCGGTGCTTCTTTGTGAAAAGTCAACTCCACTCTGTAATGATTTGATAAGAAGCACTGAATACTAACAATATTCTTATACCAAAAATTGTCGGATTTATAAAGGTTATATTACGTCAAGAGAGAAATTATGTGAAACACTGAAATTACCCAACAACACAAACACTGAAATTACCCAACAACATAAACAATAAATTGACATTTTCTTGGGGAAAACCCGTCCCTTCCTCGCGATACGTTCATTCAATTCTATTAATATCTTTTTATATATTTTTACTCGATTCACATTGGAGTAAATAGAACGCACCTTTACCCTGTTTGGGACCTCCTTTAAAATATAGATATCCTGTATCGAACCCCAGTGTACTGGACCATTAACCATTAGAGACGGGGCCCAGCGAGACGGGCGTACTCACCTTCTCCGTACTTACCATGACTATTGAATTGAATATACGCGTTACGATAGTATAGCGAGAAATATTTGTCCTAACGACATATTTAGATTTTTAATATAGCGGAAGTGTATTGGGGTTAATTTGAAAAGTTTAAATAGTAATGACCAATGAGATTTAAGTATATGATTATTACGTGTTCGATTGAGGATCACGGGGCTGCATTTTTAAGCGTTAAGCGTAGCTTAAGCGCTTGTTGCCGCCAGTTGAATTTTGCTTTCGTCATCATGTTTCCGGTTTATCGCCACCTATAGGCGAATTTATGCATCGCTGTAGTCAACAAGTCGTGTTTAAAGTAGTCGTAATTTTGCAACCGATCTAGCACGGGGATAACATTCATATCTGCAGTTGCATCCCCCCCCCCCCCCCGGAAATATAGTTCGTTGAACAGTGAATAAAATATGTATAAAAAGGGTGATATTTTGTCCTCATTCTTGGGGAAAGTGAGACACAGATGCAGGTCATTCTTCAGTTAAAATTCCCATTTGAATCTGCGTCTGTAATAATTAAAGTGATTCAAAATCTAAAATTGAATAAGAATATGTATATGAAACCGTTTTAGCTAGGGTGCCTTTGCAGGTATCACACCGGTAATTGTCCAATCAAAATGAACTTAGTCAATTGTAGTTCCATATATTTAAAGAAATATTTTTTTCCCTGCGCGATTTTTCTCATTTCCTCTTCTTCTTTTCTCTTAATTTTTGCACCCCTGATTAGGAAATTTTGTGTAATTTGTAGAAATAACCAAGTGTATACAAAGGAACTATTTGCTGTTGGTAGCTGAGGCTACTTCCTGAGGTGTGCTCCGGCTGTTTACACACATGTGAAAAACACGTGGATTTGAGGGTAGTCTTGTTTGCGGGTAATTTATTTTCGAAAATGCCGCGTAGGGTGTTGTTTTTCTGGTGTCGGCAGTAACATAGAACATAGAACATTTCTGACTGCGTTATTCGGCATCAATTCTGTAAACTGATTTTTAATGAATTTTTTTTCCTCTATAGTAATATATAGTGAAAATAATTACCGGTGTGATACCTTGCATTGTTACCTTCGCATGGCGCTTAGAGGCCAGGAAAATCAATTTACATGATGCAATCTATAATTAGAAGCCACGTCATTAAGCTATACACTAGTCAGGAGGGTTTTCCACGTGTGTTTTGGCTGTTGTTCCGACTCAGTAATTGCCCGACGCAGCAAAAATGTGTGCAACACAGTAAAAAAAATTAACTGATCCGCGTCCATTGTGAACGAGAAAGAATTTGTGCACGATTATGCTTTGACAGCGAAGGACAGAGATCGGTGTCTCAGAAGGATGATATTGCGTAACTGCTTACACCTTCCCCGATCATATATGTAAGTCGGTCATGCAGAAATTTATAGGATGCAACGGTGTAACTTAAGCTTACTTTATTATTTCTAAACGACCAAGATATTCTTCAGAATCATCGTCAACACAATCAAATTTGATTTCGTGATTTAGTTTCAAAAATGAGACTAAAAATAATAGTCTTGGGGCAAGGAAAAGATAAAAGGTACAACATTAAACATGTATTATATTATATTATATTATATTATGGAAGACAATACTCCGGTTTCAAGTATTCAAAACACCGCGTGGAATTTTACGAGGGCTGTATACTGAAATACATATGTTTAGAACAAGTGTTAGATAAACATTGCCATTGTGTCAAGCATGAATGAAATGGTTTGCGGTCCACAGCACGCTACATCTCCCTCATGCATAGCTCTTATCCTTGGACGAATTTGGCTCCACTTTTTTGGCACGCTGTTTTTGGCTATATTTAGCTCTAAAACTTAATAGTTACTAGTATTTCGGATTTCAAACATTTCGGTTGAGCATCACTGAAGAGACATTATTTGTCGAAATGTGCATCTGGTGCATCAAAATTGGTACCGTACAAGTTTTACATACAACGAAAAGTAATCGTGTTTTCAATTTTTTCGTACTTCAAACAAACAATTGACAATGACATGCATATGCTACATGTATTTCCGAACGTACAGATTGTGAAGAAGGGGGAGGGGCATGGATGTACTGTCGTTGTTCCCTGTCCCCACATTTTGTTTTCGCTGAACGATCTTTTCATATAAAAAAGATGCATTTAGTTTTTTGGTGAGATGCCTCTTCATTATTTCTAGAACATTACCGTTTGAAAATTACTTTTGTAACTTTTCAGTGCCTAGTTTGGGATTCTCATTTAGCTACATTTACATGTTGTAAATCTTGCATATTTATTGAGTCACTTCTGTTACGTTTTTTTCTCTCTTCATATTAGAACTCCTACACAAGCTTCGAATCTTATGGTTTTTTGCTAAGGTTATTAGCATTTTCATATAAAGAACTGTTTTATAAAATTAAAACAATAGCAATGTGTATTATGTCTCATTCAGACAAACGGATGAGTCTCCTTTGCAATATGAATATGAGCTTTTACACAAGAAGTGTAATACACACAAGTTGATGAGTACAGAGGTTTTTTTTTTTTAGATTTACGTATAACAAACAATCACTACAATTGCTAAATGTAAATCCATGCTTATACGTTAGTCTAATTCATCATCATATTTGAATTAGTATATCCTCTTGCACTAACTTTCATGTTAAAAATGAGCTATCTCCACTCTTGTTGATGACGCAGTATTCAGTTTCAAAGTAATATTGCACATGTATGATGAACATCTTTTCTAAATAACTTCCTACATTTTGTTTTCAGTTATACATGTATTTATCGGACTTATTTGGATTCAGATTCTCTCCAACCTGATTTTGAATTGAAAATAACTTCATTATTGATTACAAAAAATAATTCCACTTTCATGGTTTGATTGCTATTTACAGATAATTATGCACTGGATTCTGTAGTACAAGTCATACAGATGCATGTTTATGTGTGTATTTAAATGATTTCTGGTAAGGTAATGAAATGGATGTAAAGCGTTTCATAATCCTGCATTATTGGTGTGTTTTGACATGTGGCATTTGTTAGTGTATGTGGTTATGTGTAATTTTCTTTTTTGTCCAGTTTGTTTGTTCCTTTCTATTATAAGTGACTTACATATATGTATCAAACTATTGGTTTGTTTCATTTCAGTTGTATTCTAAAAATATTTCATACACTATTTAACTGGAACACAACAGTAAGTTAGTTGTGTAATAACAATTGAACACTTTATACCGAAAGCTACCATTACAACTGTTTTCACATTTTCTACCAAAAATGTTCTTCTCTATAACATCACATCTGTAAGAGAGAAAAAAATGCATAGTCATGTAGAGCATTTAATGATCCAGGGACCGGAGCAGAGCGGATCAGAAACCCTTGCCTTGGGAAGATGGGTGGGAGCTAAACAGGGTATAAAGTGTTCATTTGTCAAATATTTGAATAACATAGCCTTAAATGCTATTGATTGATTGCATCTTGTTTAACGTTCTTCTCAATAATTTTTAATTCATATGGAGACGTCACCAAGACCGGTGAAGGGCTTCAGATTTAGGCCTATGCTCGGCGCTTACGGCCATTGATCAGTGAGGGTTCTTTAGCGTGCCATACCTACTGTGATGTCCCATCCGTTTTAAAGGCCATCTCCGAGGACCCGTGACATTCACACCTGATGCCGAGAGTTTGGTGATGGAAATGTCAGTACCTGTTTAACGAACTAGGTTTGTCGCGACCGGGATTCGAACCCCGACCGCCCGCATACAGAGCGAACACTTTACGTCTGGACCACCGCAGCGGTGGTAATGCTATTGATACTAAATTCTGATTATAGATATTTAATAAGAACAAGTGTCCTTTACCAAAATTGTAAATTTCATGATCCAAGGACAGGGTTTTAGTTTAGTGTGGGATCAAAATTATCATAGTGACCATTGTTTTAACAACATCATATAAAATTTATATTTCAACGTGTTGAAAAGTTTCAGGACATTGTTTCCAATCCATATTTGTTATTTTCTTACAGAAAATGTACTACTTAGTTATGCGAAAATAAAAAATAATGCATAAACCTTTTTTTAATGTTGTTCCTGCTCATTAACATTACATACAGAATTCATGAAGTCGGCTTAGCGCTTTTCAATACTTTCAGTACTTTGATTACTTTCTAGCGCGCGCTCTTCTTGAGCAAGTCAAGTTTTTAATGTTAGTTATATTTGAATTAAAATGCAATTTCTTTTTTTTTGTAAAAATGAGGGTCCACCATTTATTTTGTTTACCTCGCAGACACACACACGGGTTTCCATAGTTTTTCATAAACTTTGTGGTTTTTATCAATGGTTTTTCCTGGGCGGCGAGAGAAGCACAATATAATATTTTGAAAATAATATAAGTATTACGAGTATGTGTTTATGATCGCTTTATATTATGTGTTGTTGTGGCCTATATGTACTCAAAATAGATAAAGGTATCATCTCCCACGGTGCGCTATAATGCAATTTAGTAAATTGTTTGTCTTTTCATTTTATTATCAGGTGTGTAATAGTGAAGTGTGGACACTAACGATTTACCAGCTAACAATTCCGGGTTAGAAGAGGTCCCCAGTACCCCACTCCCGGGGATCCGGGTTAGAATAGGTCCCCAGTACCCCGGCCTTGCTTGTCGCAATCTGACTAAAGTACAGACCTATATTGGTCAGATTGTGCTTGTCGTAAGAGGTGACTAAATTGGGCGATCCTTCGGATGAGACCGCAAAAACCGAGGTTCCATGTCACAGCAGGTGTGACACGATAAAGATACCTCCCTGCTCAATGGCCATAAGCGCCGAGCATAGGCCCAAATTTTGCTGCCCTTCACCGGCATCTCTTTCGACAAGCAAGGGGTACTGAGGACCTAATTTAACCCGGATCCCCACGGGATCTCTCATTCCATTTTGACATGTGCAGCAGGAATACACATGGTTATGGAGTCATCACCTCAATTGGTTTAGATATATTTCAACAATTATGAAATAAGGTTTCGGGGTGACCCCAGGGCACCTGCCCAACAGAATATTTAATGCATCGGGGGGGGGGGGGGTCTAAGTCTATTTAAAAGTTCTAAAACCAACACAGAGAACATGTACTTACCGGTGATATCGGCCGGGTTTTCGGTAGAATAGCGTCTGAATAGTCCTGGCTATTCTACAATGTAAAAGGTAAATCACGGAATTTTTTTTTTCTAAATCGGAGAGAGAGAGAGATCGAGAGAGAGAGAGAGATCTTTTGGACGCTTAGAAAGTCTGCAACTACATTTATATTGTGTTAGTACACAATATGCTCTCTCTCTCTCTCTCTCTCTCTCTCTCTCTCTCTCTCTCTCTCTCTCTCTCTCTCTCTCTCTCTCTCCAGTGGCGTAGCTTCCATTGAGGCAACCGAGGCAACTGCCTCGGTAAAAAAAAATCCACCTTTTACATTGTTAAAATGTCGATAGCCAGACCCCCTGCCTCGGTAATATTCGAACCCATGCTACGCCTATGCTCTCTCTCTCTCTCTCTCTCTCTCTCTCTCTCTCTCTCTCGTTTCAGTAACAATCACTGATATCAATTGAATTCATTATTCATGTGTAATCTCCCCTGTGGACTACAGTTAGTTACTTATGCGTGTTACGTTTTATATATTTTTAAAAAATTCAAACATGAATATGGAAGATCACAAGTGTCTGTATTAATTTCACAATAACTAAGAAACATATTGCTGTTGGGGTTTTATTTAGATAATACTGAATTGTTAAAGATATATAACTACTTTCTCTCTTTTATTGCATTTAGAATTTATAAATGTAAGCTGTATTGTAGAGTTGTACAGGTTGATAAAACAAGTGATTTTGTAATTCGTTCCATCAAGGAATACTTGAGATCGCACTGTCAAATGCTCAGGCTTTTATATAAAACCAAAGAACCGAAACTTTTTCAAAATTTTGCATCCAAGCTATATTGTTATACTATGATATCCTTTATATCAAAATTTTTAACATATAAAATTCAAACATTGTTACTACTGTTACTATGTGTATACATGCATATGTGCATATGTATATATACATGTGTATATCTGTGTACTATATGTACTTGTGTCATATCTAAAGTCACTATTCAGAGGGTCCTGTCCTCTAATAGAGATGTCCAATGAGTCGGATATGAACTGTCGTGATATGTTTGGACTTATTGTGACAGCGTGGCGTTTTTGAAAAAAAAAACTTATCTTGACTATACACACACTATGACAAATATGTTTCATACGCAGTGTTGTATCATTCCGTCACTGGTGGAAATCTTGAAATAAATAAATCAACAAATAATTCATATGTAAATTAATAGCTACAATTTTTTGACATATATTGTATCTATTTTGATTTCATGGTAAAATAACAACCATATCCTAAACACATTGTATCTTATACATGTATTTTATCTGTTTTGTATAATTGCATATGTTTTGTCTTGTTTCATAAATAAAAATTTTGAAACTTTAAACAAAAAACGAAAACAAAAACAAAAAACAAATAAAAAACAAAACATAAACAAAACATGAATTTAATTCAAATATTCTTTTAAAACAGGTTTCAAATTCAATATATTTTTTTTCCCAGTACTATCAGTTCTTTGATGATTTTCCTTAGCGACTGCTGGTTAGTGACTGCTAGCTTCAGCAATCTTATGAAAATCAGACTTCTTAGATCCGCGCCATATACTCTGCGTAACGTATTGTAGCGATTGTGAGCGTATTTTAGGATCCGATTTTAATTAGATTGCGCTAGCTTCAGCATGGGGCCATGAATAACACAAGCACATACATGTGGTTCCTTTAGGGTTTGGGGGGGGGGGTGTGAAAATGAAATGTTGGGTCAGAGTGTACCTTCATTCAAACAGTGTAAATATTTGATTTCATTATATAAGCGTGATAAATGAAAAATTATGGCATGTAAAGATACGCAATATCACTCATTGTCCAAGTAGCAGACTTCCATAAGCGTGATATCTGAAAATTGATGGCATATCTAGATACCTAATATCACTCCTTGCCATATAAATCATCGTAAATTAGTCTGATATCTACGATAATCACAGACTTCCCTGTGATATTCACGCACACATAGAAATACTTGTGTTCGTTGAATCAAAAGGTACAAGTAGCTAAAACGTAATGTCTGAAATTGATTGTATATCAAAATGCGTAATATCACTTCTCATTATGTACAGTATATGGTCGTTTAGTCAGATATCTAATATGAACACATAGTTCTTAAGGTATTCAAGCAAACGTTGAAATTTCATTGTACACACCTCAAACCAAAATGTATAAGTAGCTGATTTCCTTAAGCGTGATATCTGAAAATTGATGACACATCAATATACCTAATATCACTACTCGTCATACGTATCATCGTAAATTATTCAGATATCAAATATAAACACAGAGTTCCTTAACGTATTCACGCAGATCTTAAAATTCTATTGTACCGGGTTTCTCTAATGAAAGTGCATAAGAAGCTGATCTCCTTAAGATAGATATCTGCAATTGGTGGTATATCAAGACACCCTATATCACTTCTTGTCATGTGTATAGTCGTAAAGTCGTCAGATATCAAACACAAAGTTCCTTATGGTATTCACACAAATGTAATTTCGGGGTAACTCGAATCAAATTGTAAAAGTAGCTGATATCTCAGAATGGACGGTATATCAAATGACTGAAGGTCTGAATTCAATCCGTATCATTTTCAAAGTAAACAGTTGGGAAAGTTTACTCGTAGTTTGCAAAGTTGAGTAATTGGGGAAAATTGAGCGTGAAGTTTGGAATTTCATATGATTCTTCGACATCTTTAGAAATAAACCTGATAGATAATAATTTTCGTAATTTTCAAACCCAGTAACCTTTATCTGGTAGCTGGCTATCAGTGATTGTAACCTTTATAGCTTATAGTAGCTGGCTACTAGTAGCTAACTCTTCTTACTTTTAGTAGCTGGTTACTAGTAGCTAACTTTTTCTGGTTCATGTAGCTAGCTACTAGTAGCCAACATTTCTCTTTTTAAGTAGGCAGTTACTAGTAGCTGATTACTAGTATCTAGTTTCATTTGATACTGTGATTTTTGATACAGAACAGAATATCATGTAAGTCGTATTTGTATTCAGACATCCACTTCTTGTATGAAGTCAAGTTCGGTTATGTCATGTCCCTTTGGGGCTAAGCTTGGGCTACAATATCGGGTCAAAAATTTTCATGGGAATAATGAATGGAAAAAAAATATTCTAAAGATCATAACAACAGGGCGATGGTGACTCAGGTGAGCGATTTGGCCCGTGGGACCCTCGTTACAGTGTGAATGATTGGGAGTATTGAGCGATTTGGCCCGTGGGACCCTCGTTACAGTGTGAATGATTGGGAGTATTCGTATTTCTATGTACGTGTTCTCCTTAACAAAGAATAAATCGCAATATCATTAAATGTCAATAACCCTCAAAACAAATACTTGGCACCCATAACAAGATTTAAGTCAATGAGTATGCCTCTGTACAGCGATTGGGAAAGAGCTTTAAATGGAAGCAAACGACTTCCTGGTCTGAATTGAATGTGGAATAATGCTGGGACTCCTTAAGTTTGAATCTACAGTGTTCCAATTCTTTTAGTATTTGTCACTCTACGCCATTTTTGAAAAGAGAGAGAGAGACATAGATATAGAGATAAAGAGAGAGAGAGAGAGAGAGAGAGAGAGAGAGAGAGAGAGAGATGCGTGAAGGTAGATATATAGAGAAATGGGCGACGAATATTCAAATGATGCGCTAAATAATGAACGAAATGAATTTTCAACGGGCATCAAACTTTAAACCATTAGGAATTTATTTTAATTTTGATTTAACAACTATTTTGAATATCAATTAGAACTACAATGGTGGAAGTCGGAAAATGACTGAATCAAGCATTTATTCTAAATGACTTAATCTGTTTTGATTAAGGGAGTGCTAGGCAAATTCAGAATGGAGGATATTAAAATCAGTATTTGATGTGGAGAGACGCACTAATATCCGTCATACATGTTACAAGTTTTTTTTATCTACCTTATCTATATCTATCTATCTATCTATCTATCTATCTATCTATATCTCTCTCTCTCTCTCTCTCTCTCTCTCTCTCTCTCTCTCTCTCTCTCTCTCTCTCTCTCTCTATATATATATATAAGGTAGATAAAAATGTATATTATAGCGATTGGTACCAAAATACATTTGAAATATCGTATATCTATCTATCTATATCAGACTTACTGGATAAAACATAAATATACATGTTAATGTATGGCGCTGTTAACGGTTTACACGTACGTTATTGCCATTTAATCAACTTAAAATGTTGTATCTAGTCAAAGAATGAGACCAAATATCGAGATGTATGATCTCCTGTATGGAACGCCTTAACTGTCTCCTGGTGTTCTTTTGTTATTTAGTGATGTGTATACATCATTATGCCATGTGCTTCTCTCATTATGTCATGTGCTTTTCTCATTATGTCATGTACTTCTCTCATTATGTCATGTGCTTCTCTCATAATGTCATGTCCCTGGATAGGGAGTATACTATACATTTTCCCAATAAAAAGGGGGTGGGGATATTTCCAAATCTCAGGACTAATAATGAACTATCATGTACAATCTCCGGTTGCAAATGTCAAACGTTACAAATTAAGTAGCTACTGTTTAGCATCAATCACAATACTCCGTACGTAACCGCATTTCATCTCAACCGGAAAGATACACAGACATATGCTTTTTGTACATGTGACTAGCATGAAGATAACTAGGTTTTCCTATATTGTCATATTGTACTTGTGTAAGAATTCTTCTAAACAATTTGAATTATATCCGTATAGGTATCTTTCTGTCGGCCATACACATACAGAGAGAGAGAGAGAGAGAGAGAGAGAGAGAGAGAGAGAGAGAGAGAGAGAGAGAGAGGTGCTTGAATGAAAATCGACCTTTCTAAGATTTGATGAATTTCCAGGCAGTCAGAAACCTATCCACAGTTAAGTATATTGATATTTCCCTGGTAAACCATAGCCCTGAACTCAACAATTCAAGACAATAGTGTACTTTTACATAGTGTATTGTTTTTAATTAGTCACTCTTTTCCAACATGTGTCACAAATGATATAACCTCTCTCATATCAACAACCCTCTAATTATTTGCTAGTCCTATATGTAAATACAATCCATATACATGTATGTATGTTTGTTTCACAGATTGAAAATATATCTGGCAGCATTTAAATACTATATGTAGTATTTTCATGCAAAAAATATTGAATTAATAATGATACTGTAATTGAAAACCGACAGTTTGAAAATTGTATATCTTCAGAATGTATAAAAAGAGTTGAAAAATGATCAATAATTAACATTAACTTTGAAATAGGCATGTAAAAAACAAAAAACAATCAATAAGCATGTTTCTGCATATCGACTTAAATGGAAGCGACCTGCCACTTCCTGGTTTCAAAACTACAGAGAGAACACTGCAATATTTACCGTGGAATAAGCGCTGGAATTACTCAGGTTGAAGTCCGTAGTGTTCCAATTCCTATAACTTTTCGAAATATCACCATCTGCCATTTTTGAGGCGGTCTATCATGAAGTATGTATTTTTACTCGGACTCCTCACAAGGAAATATGTGTTCATGTGTTATGTATTGACAAAAGGTACTTGGAATTTTAAAAGTCCACAATACTCCGACTTCTTGCTTGATTGCATCGTTGATCTAGAGCATGTATGACAGTATGCACTCGCAGTTGAGTTGAATTGAATGTGCAGAATTATTCACATTATAAAAGGGGCATTAGCTGTGAAAATGATGTCAACCATTTTTTCCCCTCAAAATCTCTCAATGACACAAGAATATATATTGATAACTAATTAAAAAAATATTTTGTGCAAACTCAAGAGAAAACCTAATAAAACTATACGTTAGATAATCGAATAATTGCGCACTGTCTTGCAAAACAATGATCATTTGATCGGCAAAATTACACATCCATGTGCCTGCTTTGTGGAAATCCATGATCTTATTTTTGAAAAGTATTTTAGACAAGTGTGGCCTCTCAAACATTTGGTACGAGCACGGAACACTCTATGCGGACTAAGACAACTGTTAACCAAAATCTACGAGATCAAGTTTTACAAAAATGAAGATATGTCTAGGGCTTCAAAGGGAGTATTCTGTGAGGAATATTTAACATTATTACCAAGAAAGTTACGAAAAATCTTTGTTAAATTTAGAAGTACAAACCATCACCTTCCCGTTGAAGTAGGCAGACTGAGTGATAATGAAAGGAGTGGACGTTTTTGTACATAATGCACCTGTAACCAAGGAGATGAATTTTTTTTTTAAAGATATATAGAATATTATTCTGCCCCAAACACTAAAAAATTTGTGAACTCATGTCTTCTAAAGATTCGTTATATCTAAGAAAGCTGTGTGTGCTTATTTTGAAAATCAATAACATTGTCTGTTCTCCAGATTTTTCATCTGTTTGACCCCTATTACTGTATATATGTAAATATGTTTCATGTACCTCATGTACCATTCCATGGTTTGAGCGAAATAAACTGAACTGAACTGTCAGAGGTAAAAAAAAAAAAAAAAAAAAAAAAAAAAAAAAAAAAAAAAAAGAAAAAGAAAAAAAGAAGGTGTTTGAAATAATTAAATACTGGTGTTATTACTGAAATTTATGATAATAGAGCAATTTTCATTGAATTCATTTTTTGGTGACAAAATGACAGTTATATGCACCTTAAATAAGTGATTCGTTATTTAGAGAAAGTAAAAAGCTTTTATTGAATTTTGAATATCGGTTTATTGTAAAGCGTTTTTATCGTTCTATTAAACATATTACCAAAATTGAATTTTTCCAAAACTTTGTGCATGAAATTATATTCCACCGAGTCAAACGCTTTCTCAAAATCAAGAAAAAGTAATACACCATCTTGGTCATTTGTCATACAGTATTCAAATATATCCAGTATCAATCGTGCTTTCTCCCCTATAGATAAGATAAGATAAGATAAGTTTATTCCAATTTTGGGCCCAGAGGGCATAACAGTAAGACATTTTATAAAGAAGGAAATTCAAAAAAGAAAGAATGTTTACAACATTAACTACAGGTTACAAAGACTGCAAACTGCGTGTGGATGCAGCATGTTGGGGAAACAAGTACATACATATATGAATTGCTAATCATGTATATATACAAGTAGATGGACAGTATCAGTATTATACCAATATATACCTATATATCTCCCTTTAATGTACATGTATATGCACTTTGTTCACGTCCTATAATTTTAAGATATTAGAAAGCTATCCGGTGTATAGGGAGACAGTCCCTCAACACTTTGTTTACCTGAGGGCAATGTTGGACTGTAAATAAGGTATGTCCTACGGTAGACATTGGTGGCTTTCATATATATATCGTTTATATATATAATGCTTTCATATTTCATTTATATAATGTACATTACCTCATAGCTCTCTTATATCATTAATATATTATGTATCAATTTATTTAGTACATGATTTTCTTAGTACACTATTTTGTAGCATTCATATATCATTTACGTGTAATTATTTATTACGAACATTATTTTGTACGATGCATTATGATTTGAATACTTTTATGAAAAATTTAATGTTTCATATTTATATTGAAAATAAAATAGAAAAAAAAAACATTCAGGAAATTGTATGAATACACCCTATAAAAATGATATAAATTAGCACAATGTATCAGATAATGATATTTTCCACAATATTTTCCTTCGGTTCAAAATTGAAATTTTTGTTTTCTATTCTATTCATAGCTTGAGTCCCATTTAGGCCTAAACGTCGGGATCGACATTCACATAGATAGACACTTCCGTTGGTGTATGAAACATCACATTTTTATTGTTTTAGAGAAGCCGGGTATTTATGTTGAAAAATTGGTTTGATTTTGTAAAGAATTCAACATGAAGATGAATATCACTTCCGCAGGTAATGTTTTTGATTAATTTTGAACCAGTAAGTTTTTGGGCACAAACCCTGAAGCAAAGATTTGAATTCACAACAGACTAAAAACGTAAAAGAAAATTACAACTCAACTCCCCCAGATCTAGATATTCCAAGCAAATCTAATATTTCCTAAAAAAAATATCTGATTAAGTTATTTGTAGTACGGATTTTGTAATAGATTTCTGGACTCGAAACTAACTTTTCAGTCAGGCTGAATTATTTTAATACAACATTTTTGTAACCTTGTAACCTGGTTACAAATTTGCCATTTTAACCCTGATTCTGAAGAGAAGTAGGTGTATCTGTACCAGTAACTTTGTATTGTAGTGTAACCTGGTTACAAAATTGCCACTCGGGGAAACTGCTCCAATTTCTTGCCGTATATGACATTTTCTACTGGTCCGCAGAAAAATTAACCAGTCTGCCACTGAAACTGAATCTTGAGGTCTTCTTGACAGTTTCTCCTTTTCATAAATCATGTCACACTTTTTCTTGCTTTTGTTGGAATCTTTCTGTTTTGATGAGTTGTGACAAGTTGAGATCAGCACCCTTTATGTATTTTGTAGACTGGTCTGTCGTTATTCGTTAACAATTGAATATTTTTAACTTTTTTTTAACTCATTCAGTCCCAACGACTCTTATGTATACAGGGCCCAAGCTGCTGTTATCAGCATGTGCAAGGTTTTTAGAAGGAGGCTTAGTGGTGTTGTAAACATGCACATGCTCTGTATTTGTCTTTATATCTTTGATTATATTCCATTGATAGCCTTGATATTTACAAAACACAGAACACAAATTTTAAAATTCAATGTTCAGCGATTTTTTTCTACCCACTGGTACCGGTACCCACTCAATTGGGAAAAATAGCGTCAAAATCGAACAAATTGGGAATTTTCTACAAATGTATCGGCAAATGGTTTCAACTAAAAGAAAAGAAAAAAGAGAACAAAACAAGAAGTAGTCATCTCTTTACAAACTTTTTTACGCTAATATTTGCTGTTGTGAGACATAAGGAATCGTCATAGGCTCGTTTTAGAATCGTCGTAGTTCTACAAAACACGCGCACTGCCATGATCTGTACTTTCGATTTAATACCGGAAGTGGACATTTTAGTTAATTTGTACAACGTTCCAGACTGAATAAATTACGATGTCAGCGGTCTATATTTCGGCAAGTAAATTGGGAAAAATCAATGGTTTTTGACATTGGGAATGGTACCGTTTATCGGTACCAGTTATATAAGGAAAAAAATCGCTGATGTTGTCATTTTTTCTTAAAATGATAAAATTTACCACAGATATTTTTTATTGTTTACTGGTCGTAAATGTTCGGACCACCTCACAATGTTGGTTAGTCTGTCTGAATCATGAGCAAATTCCGATTCATCGTCAGATATATCCGACAAACTAATGTCAGAAAAAAAATTTGTTTCTTGATATCTTTTGCTTCAGCTTCTGTACACTCCTGTAAATCTTTCAAATTCTTCTCCATCACTTTCACCTGAGCTAAATGTCGAAGTCATGTTGTTTGTGAAACAACACTTCACACGAAACAATACTTTTGGTTTTCTTTGTATCCTTATTTGTGAATATTTATAAAGTAAAAGTTAACAAAGACTTGTTAGACTCTTTCTGATTAGGTGAATTACAGCAGTTTCATACTAAATACCATTTCTAAGCCAATCATAGGCCTTTTCTAAACCCTATGAAAGTCCCAACACAAAGCGTGATCAGCCTCATTAGATAAATATGGATTGTGCTAGTTTGATTTAGAATGAGGTGGATATTACTAGATATGCTGTTTGAAAACAAAAGCTTTAAAAGTTTGTGATCTTTGAATATTTTATTTTATACTTCCAGCGGGGGTGATCTCTCTTTTAGATGAACCAGAGCCACAGTTAAAGGTAAGTGGGATATACTGTGGAATCAGCATTGTTCAAAGGGCACGTATGCCAAGTAAACTCAAACTTCCACTTGTCTGAATAAAAAACTTTGTTATCCGGATTGTTTTTACTCTAATACATCTTTTAACATATAAATAGCAATATGCAAACCAATATTATCAATGTTACTTTCTTAATTGTAAATATTTTGCCGATAACATTTAATCTTTAGATGTGAAAAATAATTTTTCATAACAATACGGAGGCAAGAAATTTGTGCACTATGTATATATTGATATCGACCAATAATTAACCTTCCATGAAGTCATTGATAAAAGGTCAAAGTATTGTCTTTTAAAAACAGGTCAGTGTTTTTACATCAATTAACATTCACTGTCCAGAGAATCGAAGCAAAATATGATGGAAAAATGTATTTTGTGGGGAAAAAGATTATTGGAAGCCAGAATGTGGAAATCTGAATAAACATTTGAGAAAAATCTGTTCCTTAGAAAAATGTCGGTAAGCAAAAGCTTCTTATTCAAGATTATGATTCATATTTGTATTCCATTGTGTATTCTTATTAGGCCTTTGCTCTTGAAAAGTTGAACAACATCGTAGATGTCTTTTGGGCTGAAATCTCGGAAAATGTAGATAAAATGTAAGTATAAGTGATTTGCAGGTTGATGTAAAGGTTTCTAATATAAAAAAATCTTAGACTTTCATTGGGATTTTGTTTTTTACAGAGAAATGTTATATGAAGATGCATCATTTAAGAATCTTAGACTTTCATTCATATTTTTTATTATACAGAGAAGTATTATATGAAGATGCATCATTTAAGAATAGTGAACTTGCTGCATTGGTGGCCTCCAAGGTATGATTTGCATTGAGATTTCAACACTTGTTTAAAGTTTGATGAAAACATGTGAATGACACTGATTTCAACATAGTATAAAGTTTGACTAAAACTTATGTATATTTTACACCACCATTTTATAGCTTGTGTATAGGTGATTAAAACTTGTGTATGATTTAACCTGCGATTTCAACATTCACATAGAATTTGACAAAAACTTGTGCATGATTTACGATGCAATTTCAACACTCATGTAAAGTTTGATTATAATTTGTGTATGGATCTTATTGAATTACACTAAAATTTCAAAACTTGGCTTTATTTTCTTCAAAGATGAAAGTTTCCAGGAAAGAAATAGGCATAAATACTACATGTACATCAAGATTTGAAATTACTTCATATCTTTAAGTCCGAGACTAGTAAAAACATGTCGGACTAGCAAACTTTCTATGGCACTAGACCATTTGGACTATTAAAAATTCTGATATCAATCTTGAATTTGTTAAGATTTTAGCAAATTTGTCCGAGTCTCTTAGATGTTTGAATTATGGTCGATTACCTGCATGGTTAAGTGTTTGCGTGACAATGACATACTGACCTTTCAAACACATGAACATTTATATAAGGGGTTACGTGAGTAACTCGGGCGTTACTGTATGCTTCTGAGGATCTGTCAACTGTAATCGTCAGAAACTGAATTGTTCGCAACTGTGAAGTGTTTAATTTGATTAAATACTTTTGAATAAAATGAATTTATGGGAGCATTTTATATGATATACTGGGCGGACTAGTGAAATGCTTTGCGGACTAGTGAACATCAATAGTCACGAGTCCGTATTGTCTAGTGCTTGAAAAAGTTAATTTTAAACCTTGTTTCATGGATTAGCAAGATAATGAAATGATCCTGATTTTTTACTTTACAGGTGTATTATCATTTGGGAGCATTTGAAGAGTCCTTGACCTTTGCCCTGGGTGCAGGCTCTCTCTTCAAAGTCAATGACACATCAGAATATGTTGAAACTATCATAGGTATGTCATTGACATATTTCCAGCTTTGTTGTACAGTGCTGGTGCCTTTTCTTACGTGAACAATTATCTAAAAATTTATTCAATATATAATGAAGAACATTTAAAAAAGATTTGAATGTTTTTACAGAACAATATATATTTATTCATTTATTTATCTATCCATTCATTCACTCATTAGGCCATCATTAAAAAAATTTTTGTTTGATGTATTCCGACCCACATTTTTCAAGTCGGATAGGTAGGTCAGTATTTTTAAAATTTTTTTTTTGAAAATCAGATTTACAAATTTTCATATGTTTTTATTAAACACATAACACTGACAGACAGAATAGGGTTTAGAACATTAATTTTGTACACATTGTATATAATACACGTAAATCTTCCAATGTCTCCTGAAATTTACTCAGGACGTTTTGCATTCGTCACGGATGAGGACCTCTACAGTTGTTAATAAATAAATTAACACCCCTTTTTGTCACCACCGGTCGATTCCGACATTCGTAATAGCAATCACTTAAACACTTTAATGTGATCCATGAATATCCAAGTGAATTGCATGATGACAGCAATTTACAATAAGTTTTAATATTACCCAATATAATTTTAATGCCGACTTTCCCACTTCGTTCAAATTGTTGTGACGATCGTGTTCCATTCGTATGTCTCGGTTTAAGAGCAAAGTAAAAGTGCCCTTCACCTATTAAATCGTCATAACATTTAGATAATCCTATATCAAAATAATATGCGTGCCTTTTCAGAAATATAGACCATCAACTTAAGCGCCGACTTGTGGTCCGCCATAATTTTGGTGCGCTATCCCATGTGATTTTTTATCTAAATAACATGGCTTTCAAACTTTTGTACATAAATACGATCAGGCCTCGACGGGGGAGTTCGTAGCTCCTTGTTCTATCTTGTTGGTACATAATGTGGTAATTTGGAGCTGTGATGCGGTATATTTGATCGTTCACATAGAAAAGTGTTTGAAAAGTTCCCGGATGAACAAATGGTCATTATCAAAGTGAAAGTAGAACCGAAAGACGCCCCAAGGACATTTTGATATCAAGAATTCTGTAAAACAACTAGTCCAAATGATAAAAAAAATGCCATCAAGTTTAATACTAATTCGAAGAATGTCTATTTTCCAGGGAGCAAAAAAAAAAATTCAAATTTCCAAGTGCGGAAAAAATAATCGGGTCGGGGCAAATTTCACGGGTCAGTCGGAGTACATCAAACAAATCAATTTTTATTTTAAGCCTTACTTATTTATTTGGATTTTCAGAAGGATAGGATAACTTTATTCAACGATATGTTTAAATGTATTTCTTTTATTTATTTGGCGTTTTAGAATGATTTTGAACCAGGTTCACTGTAAGAGTTAATTACTGTGATGCACTGATAATATTTTAATGAGTTATCTGCCCTTGACAAATAATAGAATAAAATTATATTCCAGCCAAATGTATAGACTTCTACACCAAGCAGCGTGTCAAGAACATTGATGGCAGCGAGGACCAGAAGAAGGAAATTGACCCACGATTGGAGGCCATCGTCAACAGGATGTTCCAACGGTGCTTTGATGACAAACAGTATAAACAGGTACATGTATGGTATTGTAGATTAATTTAAAAAAATTTCAAATTTCTAAATGGTGGCAAGCTTCTCATTTTCCTACCATATTTATGCCAGGCTCTTAATTCATAAAGAGAAATACAGGTGAGATCCACATCATCAGAGCTTTTGTAAACTGCCAGTATGAACAGTTTAAATGGCCATCAAAAATTCTTCCAGACTTGTAGGAAATGAGGGAAATTTCATTGTTTGAACTGTTAAATGTATTAAAATGTCTCTTTGTTGTGAATATTTGGCATTATTACTATATCTGGCATTAAATATGGATTTGGTCGTGGGTATTTTGTCACAGATAAGTTTACCACTGGTGACTCCCTGAACAGTTTATTTATGCGGAGTAACATGTTATATGTTGTAGGCTGTTGATATACCACTATTAGTTTACCACTGATGACTCTGAACAGTTTATTTATGCAGAGTAACATGTGTTATGTTGTAGGCTGTTGGTATATCACTAGAAACCAGAAGAATAGATGTTTTTGAGAGGGCCATATTGGAAAGTGTATGTGACGGTTTTGTTAATTCACATTCATTCGTATTCACTGAAATTAAAACATTAGTGATCATGCATGTTTATAGAAAAGCATGGTGCAGAATAGTTCATATTTGTTATTGAATCTCTGAGAATGAGACATGAATTATTTTTAAATTTGTCCACAGGAGGATGTGAATGCTATGTTGCTGTACAGTCTTACCGTCTGCATGTCCTTGATTCAGAACCGTCACTTCAGAAACACAGTTCTTCAATTGCTGACCAAGCTCTACATGGGATTGGAGACCCCAGACTATATCAATGTTTGTCAGGTAACCAGATTAGTCACAAATCAGTGGATTCCCCATCCATTCTTCTCGCCCTTGTCTTTTCTACCACTGCTGACCAAGCTCAACATGCGATTGAAGTTGTCAGAGTGTTGATGCTGTATTTAGAATAATCACAAATCTACAGGCTCCCCATCCATTCTCCATCACTCTCTAACCACGTCTGAAATCTATTGTTTAACATTCTCCATCATTCTCTAACCACGTCTGAAATCTATTGTTTAACATTCTCCATCACTCTCTAACAACTTCTGAAATCTATTGTTTAACATTCTCCATCACTCTGACCACTTCTGAAATCTATTGTTTAACAATCTCCATCACACTCTAACCATGTCTGAAATCTATTGTTTAACATTCTCCATCATTCTCTAACCATGTCTGAAATCTATTGTTTAACATTCTCCATCATTCTCTAACCACGTCTGAAATCTATTGTTTAACATTCTCCATCACTCTCTAACCACGTCTGAAATCTATTGTTTAACAATCTCCATCACACTCTAACCACATCTGAAATCTTCTAAAATCTATTGTCAACCCTTTTACTCGCCTCCCTTCTCTGTACCTATGTTCATAAAAGCCCCATATGGAAGCTCAGAATTATAGCAGTATCTTATCAAGTAATTTAAAAATTGAAATTAAGTAAGCTCCCACCCCTCCCCAGATTCATTATCTTCCCTCTCCATTAAGTTGTTAAAGACACTGATTACATCTAGATTTGTCAAGCACTGAAATCCTGTGGGGATCCAGGTTAGAATAGGTCCTTAGTACCCCTTACTTGTCATAAGAGGCGACTAAACAGGGTGGTCCTTCAGATCAGACTGCAAAAGCCGAGGCCCCGTGTCACAGCAGGTGTGGCACGATAGAGATCCCTTCCTGCTCAAAAGCCGTAAGCACGGAGCATAGGCTAGGCCTATTTTTGCAGTCCTTCATCGGCTATGGTGATGTCTCCATGAGTGAAACATCCTTGAGTGGGACGTTAAACAATACACAATCAGTCGTTCAAGCACTGTATATCAGGAACATTTTGTGAGACTTCATCATCTTTGTATTGGTGTTGTTGTTTAGTATAAGAAGAAACTTCCAAGAGATGTTGATTATGTGCACATGTTTTCATAAATTTTAAAGAACAGAAAATTTTGAAAGGATAACTTTTTGTAAGTTTGTGCTCTCATGAAAGTATGCAAAAATAAAAATTTAGGAGTATAATGCTGTCTGCCATAATGTATTTAAAATTCCCAGTCTGCAGCACCAACTGTAACATTCACATCTATGTCAAAGGATGCACTGATCTGAAAAAAAATTCAAGCATCAATATTTAGAGATTATTTACTTTTAAACATTAATTGATTATTACAGTGCTACATTTTCTTGGATGATGCTCAGGCAGTGGCAGACATATTGGAGAAACTACTGAAGGGGAGCCAGGTACAACTAACAAATTTATAGAACATTTAATTTCAGTCTGAGAAGATGTAGAAGGTTTTAATATAAATCACAGCTTTTCTTCAATATAATTAAATATATGGAGAATTCTTATTTGTTGATCTTGAAAATGTGAAATCTTTAGTACCATACATATCCTGTAATCTTTTCTTGCAATGCATCGTCAGATTCCCAAGGTTGACTGATGAGCGTAATCAGGCATGGGTACCCGATGGTGCTGGCAATAATATTGCTGCTTTATTCAGTTTGAAAAATACGAATGTACATGGTGATGTGCTTATCTCGTCCTTATGAAAACCTTACTTTAGTTTCTGTGTTATAACATGGTCTGTTGCATTTTCACTGTTTAGAACTTGTTACAGTAAAACTTGCCTTATCTAGATATACATGTATGCTGTAACAGAAAAGAATCTCGAGATTCAACAACCATTAGAATACAGAGAATTTCTTATGATAGAATTAAAAATTTGGTGCTAAAATATGTGTATGGTTTATGTAACATTTGAGATTGCACACCCTGATTAGATGCTGGATGTGAAATTTTCAGATTGCTCACATGCTGAGATTGAGTCTGAAATTCAAACTGTTTTTCTTAATGACTAGGACAATGTCTTGATGGCATACCAGATTGCCTTTGACATGTACGAAAGTGCCACACAGCAGTTCTTACTGCGAGTACAGAATGCTCTCAGGTCAACAGTCCCCCTTCCCGAAACCGACCTCAGAAAATCAACAGATATAAAGGAGGAACCAAGCTCAGATGAAGGAAAGGAAAAGTATGTGTTAAGTCTTTTGATATGTTGCTGTATTCTTATGTCTCAAAGATTGGTGACATTTTGGTTTTTATATGTTCATCTATCTATAATTTAAGTCTTTGTCTTAACTTTTGAATTAAACAAGATAGTGACTTCGTACTTAGTGAACTGAAAGATTAGAATCTAATTCATACACAGGTAAACATCGGTTTGCCACATTGCTTGGCCTGGGTTGGAAGATAATAATGTTCCACAAACACATCTTTTTTCTAAACTACAATTATAAAAAAAAAATTATGAACAGGAGTTTTTTGTTGTCAGAAACAATATATCTGATAGTGTCTGAGAAACACAGTATTTAGGGTAAGTTTGATCAACCACAGGGTCAAATTATCTCTGTATTTTCTGTTTTCTAATTTATGTGAATTTTGTGAGATGAAGTTATGTAGATATAAACGACAAACAATATTTCTGTTGTCAATAAAAAATTTATAGGACTTGTGCTAATTTTCTCAATTTTGGGATTTTGTGACTTCAGAGGCTGCAAAGGAGTAGATATCAATCCCACAGTCCACAAAAATATGCTGATTATTTTTCAATGGTCTGTTTTATATATTTTTAGGTCATCTGAGTAAACTTGGGTAACCTATTGAAATTGGTCAGCCATGCGATAACAAATGAACATTTTTAATTTCTTTTAAAATAACTAGCATTCTCCTTCTTTTCAATTTGGTACGCAGCATTTTTGGGACAATGGGGACAAATGTCGTGAATTTCAAGATTCCTGCACCCCTGGGGACAAAAACTGTCAAAATTGACTAATTTTCAAAAATCTTCTTTTCAACCGCACATGTGTAAGAAAATCTAAATGCATAGTGATATGGAGCAGGAAGGCCTCTATATGAATTGTAAATTTCATGATTCCTGGGGTAGAGGTTCTGACCCCAGGGTGGGGCCAGACTTGGTATATATAGTGTGTATGAGTAAAACATTTAAATATTATCTTCTTTAATGCTGTTGATATTAAGTTGAAGCTAAATACCGTATTTTGCTGAATGTAATACACACTTTTTTTGCAAGAATTGTTTCGTAAGAGAAAGAGGTGCATATCATACCGTATAGCGGGTTTTTTCTGCGGGGTTATAAATTTGGCTTATTTTAGCGGTTAGATAGTTTTCCGCCACAATTTCACTCGCCAAATATGTATCCATTTGAAAGAAAGATAACTCTTCCCTGTCTGCCAAAATTTATTCTGCTAAAATTATTAGCATACCTTTGAGTAACCAAATCGCCAAATTTTAGACCCGCTGAATAAACCCGCTCTACGGTATACTACAATGGATTTTTGACCATTTTTTTTCGGTGGAACTTGGTGGTTAAGTACACGTAAAGATTCACTCAGAGACATAGCCTTCATAGATACTTTATGCTTTTTCATGTTTGTCTATTTAGAAGCGAAAATTTATCTCAAGAATATTAGTTATTACTACAAAAACATAAAATTGTAGAAAATGTGACACTTAAAATATGTAAATACTCAAATTACTATGAAACAGCCAATTAAAATTCATTGGATTTGAATATTCTTCACCTCGTATGCCACCATTCTAGCATGTGTACACAATGCCTTGTCACTTGCTTAAATAAACGAATTTAGGTTGGAAAATAATTTGCCACTGAAAAGTTTGTTACTCTAAGGTTTATGAATATCTTTTAATGAAATGTTAATGTGAAACTTGGAAATCGCTTATCTTGAGCAAAAGAAATAATGAGATGGTGACCAGCTTGTGTTTTACGAAGCCATAGTTGAGTACACTGCACTATTTGATTTCATCAGATACCTCCACAGGGCAGAGAAATATGTGTTGGTGCCAAGTATATTTTGAAATGTAATAATTTTGCTTCTCAAGTTATACTTTATTAGAGTGAGATCTGTCTTTGATGTGATGTTTACTTACATTTCATTGAATTTGATATTGGAGAAAGTACTGATAGAACACTGTCAGAGCCATTATTTGTAGGACACTGTTGAAGCCATTATTTGTAGAACACTATCATAACAGTTATTTGTAGGACACTGTCACAGCCATTATTTGTAGGACACTGTCAGAGCCATTATTTGTAGAACACTGTCAGAGCCATTATTTGTAGAACACTGTCAGAGCCATTATTTGTAGAACACTGTCAGAGCCATTATTTGTAGGACACAGTCATAACAATTATTTGTAGGACACTGTCACAGCCATTATTTGTAGGACACTGTCAGAGCCATTATTTGTAGGACACTGTCAGAGCCATTATTTGTAGGACATAGTCAGAGCCATTATTTGTACAAAGAATGGATTATTGGGATGTTTTTTCTCTGATTACTTTTTTGAATATGTTGGATGGGTGTGAGCATTGCTCTTGTTAATGAGTGTAAGACCAGTAGTGACACTCAGTTTGATTTAATAAAGAGCATAATATATTGGTATTTGAAAATTTGTTTTTTAATTCATTATTGCACTTTTATGCATGTTTTTCAGAATGGACACAGAGTCCATGGAGGCCCCTTCATCACAGACTCCGGCAGTGTCTTCTTCCAAACTGCAGGTCAGGGCTTTTGTTTTCTTTTCTCACCACTTTAGGGGCAATATCAAAAGATCAATTTCAGATAATCTAAATTGAAGTAGTTAGGCAAGAAGTAGTAAAATTCCCATAATTCTGACTTCCAGCATTGCTTACATTTTTGCAAAATTGGGGCAAAACTATATACAGATTTACTTTTGAATCATTTTTGTTGCTGACAGATTTGAGAAGTATGTTTTGTATCTATGAAAACTGTTTTTGCATATTCAATCATTTGTATAGCTGTAAACAAAATAACTAGAACCATGATAATCAGATTTACTGTACATGTTTAGTACTGCTCAGTGCTGTATGATGGGTTGATTGATTGCATATTGTTTTACTTCCCTCTCGAGAATATTTCACTCATATGGAGACGTCCACTACTGTGTGATGGGTTGAATTAGCAAAATAATAAAAATGACTAGACATGATTTTGTTGCAAGCACTGAGTGGGTCTTCTGTCCGACTCTGTACTGACACAATGCAATATGAATAACAATTTAGGCTCTGAGTGATCAACCATCCATTTTCTTTTCACAATTTAGAATTACATACCCAACAGTTGTTCTCTATAGCTTTTCATGGAAGAAATAGAAGCCTCAAACTTTCAAACAATATCTGATTAAAAGCTACTTCATGATTTAATTTTATGTCATCTCTGCAATGTAAAACTTTAAAAACATTCTTTCCTCAGTAAAGTAAGAGCTATTGACATACAGTGGAACCCCGTTATTACGTTCCCCCTTTAATACGTTAGTCCGCATATTACGTTGGAATTTCAAAGCACAAAACCATTTCTTAACAAACCTATATAAAATAGACCTCGTTATTACGTTGCCCTAAGATGCCGGGACTCGGTATTACGTTGTAAAATTTCCGACAAAAACGTAATAAACCCCTAATTATTCAATAATGATTCTCAAAATAATAAGCCATTCACACCTTGACTGTCTGAGGCAGTCACCACGTAAATTTCCTGGTCTGTTTGGGGATTAGAGACACTTGACTGATCACGCTTCGATAGATCTAGCGACATCAATACAGGTGAATACCTCGTATCGAAGCCAGTGATAAACAATTAAATAATGTTTATTTAGACATTGTACTCTATGAAATTTACTTAATTTTTCATATTTTGATAATCGAAGAAATAATTTCTCAACCACCTGAGTGTTCAGCATAGTGTGATTACCTTCGCTATTAAAACTCTATTTACGTACAGCTTTGGTACCGAACATGAAAGACAAGATTTATCGTAGCATTGTTAAAACCGCTTGGGTAACTGCTTGGACATAGGTGACGAAAGGTGGTCAATTAAAAAATTGTCTGTTGTTTGGACATGCAGCTTGGGTGTTCGTAAATCTCGTCCATACATACACCAATCAAACTGTCCTGTGTTATCAGCCGATTCGCGCACGGCATTTACCTCAGTGAATATTCTAAAATCCCTTGATGCGCACGTGATTTTAGTGCCATCATTTAGCGTTATAAATGAAATCTTCGTGCATCATTATATTTTTTTTTATGTGGATTGCGCTTAAATTGTTCTCCGTGTTTATCGTCGGTGAGAAAAGTGTGTACGTGTTGGGTATCGTGTGCGTTTTGTGTCTATAGTTTTGTTGTTTTGGGGTGGGATTTTTTTTTATTGTGTTGTGTATTGTGTAATTAGAGAACTTGATAAAACGATGTTTTGTTATTTTTTTAATACGAATGTTGAATACGAACCGGAACGAGTTATTGATAGAAATTTACATGAACGCATTGTTTTAAAGTTGAACAAAATGGCGGTCCAAACGAATGCAGAAAAAACAACGTTTATCAAAACATCCTTATGTATCCTACACCAGAAATAAAGAAAAGGGATAAGAACATGAAGAATTACGAATATTAAAGATAAGATGTAAATAAAACAAAGTATAATAGTCCTTTAAACAAAGAAACAGTAAAGATATATTCACACACCCCTTCACGGAGTACCAACGGACGGTATACAATTTCCAAATGATATTTTTAACGGATTTCACTGGGAACGTTTATTACGTTGCCCCCGGTATTACGTTATTTTATCATGACAAAATGGAAAACGTAATAACGGGGTTCCACTGTACTAATATACATGTAACTTGTATTTAACTCATTGATTTATCTATGATTTTTAATCCAGTCTAAGCACTATAATTATAAAGTTTTATATCTAAAACTATTGATGTGTCAACATGCCATTCCTAAATCTGAAAGATATTTTTCTTTACCACTGTAAAGGGGGAAATATTTGCTTTGGTTTTATTCTCGTTATATTCATGATTATATTAACAATCATGAAACTAAAACCATAGCAGAATGCTGTTCAGAGTATTTGGGAGTATGAGTTAATGTAATGATTCTAGCTCAATCTGTTCAGAGTATTTGGGGGTATGAGTTAACATAATGATTCTTGCTCAATCTGCTCACTGTACTTGATATTTATATGTACATTCATTATGTATTCAGTACATTTATAAACAATTTGTGTTACCTCGTTTTTCAAACATAAAACATGAAACTCCATCAAATATGTACAAATTAACAATCAATCACTACTAGCAGTCAGTATTAGTATGTGTAATTACACACCTCAGTGACTCACTGTCGTATGTGACCGTTCAACACCCCCCCCCCCCCCCCCCCTTACCCCCCCCCCCCCCCCAAAGGTTACCCTATCTATTGTACCTGTATTAAAAGACTACCTCTGACGCAGCTAACAACCATAATTTTTACAACCTTTTCGTGTAATTCCATGAAATTTTTCGATTACAATGTGATTCCTATTTGATTTCAGTCAAGTATAGCTGTTCTAGGAATTATTGTTCCTAACACTTTCATTTTAAAATGCAAGGGTCATAGTTTGGTCATAGTTTGGTTGTGATCTTGTTTAGTCGGCGCTCTGAATCAATTATTATACCCGAGCTATCAAATGATTAATGTGTAATCAACATGCAGGGTCCTGTAGGGTTAATTAACAAAGCCCGAGTTGTTTATTTAACAAAATCAAGGATCTGGGAATCAAGGCGACATCACTGAACAAAATGCAAATGGCCTATGGGATTAAAAAATGAACATATAATTACAAGTGGCAGTATTTATTTAGACAACTTAAGGGAAAACTCTTATTATCAGCAATGGTGAACTCTTATCTGAAGGTAAATACATATGTACTACGTTTTATACAAGAGATGGGAGGTAATTCTAGTATGCATGAAATAGGGAGTAAACACGAGCTATGCGAAGGGGTTTATCCGAGAAATTTAAACTATCCTGAAATAACGATAAAAATCGCAAAATTTTAACCCCGCGAAATTGAAGTCCCTCACAGTATACAGATTCTGTAATATCGTGCAAAAAACATTTCCTGTCAAAACTTCTAATGAGGTCCAGGTAATAAATGAAAGAAGATTTTGCATACTTTTAATTGCTATCAAACTAATCATCCAATGATGTAAATGTGTCTCTTTAGAAATACATCTTGTTCTCATATTGCAGACAGAGGAAGAAAAAATGTTGACAGACAGGATGAAGAATCTCCACACTATTCTGGGAGGGGAGGTGACCATTGGACTTCATTTACAGTTCCTTATCAGAAATAACAAAACAGACACCCTGATACTGAAAAATACAAAGGTAGATATAATAAAACATTCAGGTATTTCACAGGTAAAGAGACAAAACAAACTTGAAATTGAAGAAAGGTCGACAAAATAGATTATAAGGTAGGTAGACAAAAACAAACTTGTCCTGTAAAATTGAAGGAAGTTGACAAAACAAATTCTAAGCTAGGTGGAGAAAACAACTCATCTGTAAACGTGAAGCTAGGTAGAGAAAACAGCTCAGCCTGTTTAGTGCATTATTTAGGAGATTTGAGCATCAAAATCCTCAGTTAAATTTAAATGCAAAAACTAATTAAACAGTCAGAAAGAGCATGTTGGAAAATGGTTTACTTATAGTGTAAACTAAAAACCTGGAGGCTGTCCCTCAATAAGCTATATCAAATCGAGATTTGAAGAAAATCATACAATATATTTTACTTCACCATGCAATGTAAATCATAGAAAGTACATGATGTCTTAATCAATGATGTCATAGCAGTGTTAGATTAATAGAATCCTTCATTACTACGAGTGTGGGATAGGGAAATTCCACAGAGAGGACAAGATTTGGAGTCTAGGATGAGGCATTTTCCTATCCCATGTGGGTAAATAATGAAGGATTATTCTTCTCGCATTTTATCCACAGTTTAGGGCATTCATTCAAGAGCTTAGAGAAAATTTAAAATTATCGAAATGCTCTTTTGAACATATAATGCAAAAATTAATTACACAGTATGAAAGAGTACCTGAAAATGGTTCACTCTATAGACTGAAAATTCTCACATTATCATCTGTGTGAGATCGACTTTACCCATGTGAGACTTTCCTGTCTCACATTATCACCTGTGTGAGATCGACTTTACCCATGTGAGACTTTTCTGTCTCACATTATCACCAGTGTGAGATTGATTTTACCCATGTGAGATTTTTCTGTCTCACATTATCACCTGTGTGAGATCGACTTTACCCGTGTGAGACTTTCCTGTCTCACATTATCACCTGTGTGAGATCGACTTTACCCATGTGAGATTTTTCTGTCTCACATTATCACCACTGTGAGATCGACTTTACCCATGTGAGATTTTTCTGTCTCACATTATCACCTGTGTGAGATCGACTTTACCATGTGAGACTTTTCTGTCTCACATTATCACCAGTGTGAGATTGATTTTACCCATGTGAGATTTTTCTGTCTCACATTATCACCTGTGTGAGATCGACTTTACCCGTGTGAGACTTTCCTGTCTCACATTATCACCTGTGTGAGATCGACTTTACCCATGTGAGATTTTTCTGTCTCACATTATCACCTGTGTGAGATCGACTTTACCCATGTGAGACTTTCCTGTCTCACATTATCACCAGTGTGAGATTGACTTTACCCATGTGAGACTTTTCTGTCTTACCCTGCTTCGACATCATTGTATGTAATGTCATATATTTTCTATGATTTGAGAAATGAATCTTATTATTCTTTTCAAAATTGGATGGAGAAGTTCTTTATATTTTGATTTCATATAACTTTCTGGTGAACAACCTTGGGATTTATAGTTTACACTTTTACCATCTGTGTTTATGTTCTTTCTTCCTGTCTAATTAGTTTTTAATAATATAGTCCAAATAAGGATTTTGATTCAAAGCACCTGCATTTATGCTCTAAACTGTAAAATCAGTGTGCGAAACTAACTTTAAAGTCTTGTAGACTTTTGGTCCATAGTCATTTCATTTCCTATAGACCACAACAAATTCCTATAGACCAAAATTTAACATGCAATATTCATTGTTTTTTGTTGTTTTTTTTTTTTAACTATATATATATTTTATTTGGAAGCATACAATTTTGGTTGGGATAAAATATCCTAGGATATTCCCACTTATTCCTCACCTATGGTGCCAGGAGCCCATTGGGTTGGATGAATTTCTTTTTTAATTACATACGTATATACACACTCACACACACATACATACATATACACACACATACATACATACATACATATATATACACACGTATACATATATATACACACATATATATATATATATTTAAATCATACTATATTACTTTTAAGAAAATTAATATATAAGACACATACATATGCATACATATAGATATACATTCATATACATAAATTCGATATTTATAATACTATAACAAATATATATAAATATGGTAGATATATTTTTCAATAAGCCATGCTGCCTGCAATATTCATTGTTATTAAAAAATAAATAATAGACACAAATTTGATTTTGGTAATTCGTTCATGATATTTTATTTATATTCTTTTTCAATTTCATGCACAAGCTTTTCAATTAGAATTCCGTTTTATTTTTCATTTTGTTCCAACTCAGTTTCAGTCTGATTCCTCATCTGAGTCACTTCTACTATTTTTCGTTTAGCGTAATATCTATAAACTTCTGCTTCTCATATATATGTTTAATAAGCGGCAGGAAGCCAGTATTTTTACTCAGAATTCCTATAGACAAGTCGGTCTATAGCTATTTTGATCGTTATAAACCGATTCGATTTTCTATAGACATTGTCTATCGGTCCATGGTTAATTTCGCACACTGTAAAATGTGAGAAAAATAATTCTTTGTTATTTACTCATTTGAGATAGGGAAATTCCGCCTCTGGAACAAGATTCTTATCCCTTCGGTGGAATTTCCCTATCCCACACAAGTAATTAATGATGGACTTATTTTACATGCTGTCTCACATGGGTGATATTGGTCTCACACTGGTGATTATGTGAGATAGAAAAATCTTACATGTGTAATGCTGGACAAACACCTATGATAATTTGAGAAAACAAACTTACCCTGTAAAAACTACATAAAACTGTTATCCCCTCTTTTGTTTTATAAAGAATTCTAGTTAAACAAGATGTGATGATTAGTCTAGATTGGAAATAAATACACAGATGCTAGAAAAAAAAATGGGGTAATGGAAAAGATAGCATTGGTGAAGTAGCACTCTTTAATCTTAATCATCTCTGTGAAATTTTTATTTTCAGGAGGCAGTAAGGAATTCTGTTTGTCATTCAGCAACAGTCATATCTAACTCTCTTATGCACTGTGGAACAACGTGTGATCAATTTCTAAGGTAAACTGGCGGTCAATTAGTTGAAACTTTATACATCGTGTTTTCCAGATTTTTTTATGTCTCCCCCCCCCCCCTTCCCCCGGCCACACAAAGTAGTTGGGGCATATAGTTTTACCTTTGTCCGTCCTTCCATGACTCCCAGCTTTCCAGACTTTTTTTTTAGGGTCACCTGAGTTTACTCATTGCAATTGGTTGTCATCCTTTGTCCGACGTGCGTTAACAATTGAACATTTTAAATTTCTTTTCATTAAGTACTATTCCAATCCTTTTCAAATTTGGTATGAAGCATCTTTGGGACAAGGGGGACATAAATTGTAAAGTTCAGGACTTCTGCACCCCTGGGGCCTTAGGGGTGGGGTAAAAACTGCCAAAAATTGACGAATTTTAAAAAAAATCCTCTCTACAACTGCACATGTGTAAGAAAAACTAAATGCATAGTGATGTAGAGCATGAAGGAAGGCCTCTACCAAAATTGTAAATTTCATGATGACCGGGCTAGGGGTCCTGACCCCAGGGTGGGGCTTAACTTGGTATATAGTGTTTATATGTAAAACACTTAAATAACATCTTTTTTAGTGTTATCGATACTAAATTGAAATTAAAAGGATATATAGAAAGAGCAGGTTGTCCTTTACTAAAATTGTAAATTGATGATCCCAGGATTAGAGGTTTTTGTATGAGGGTGGGGCCAAAATGGTCAGTTATTAAATGTGTAAACAATAGAAATTTTTAACTTCTTAATAACTACCATTCCAATTCTTTTCAAATTTGGTATGAAGCATCATTGGGACAAGGGGGACATAAATTGTAAATGTTAGAACCCCTGCACCCCTGAGGCCTTAGGGGTGAGGCAAAAATTTACAAAAAAATGTACAAATTTTCAAAAATCTTCTCTACGCCTGCATATCTTTAAGAAAAACTAAATGCATAGTGATATAGAGCAGAAGGCCTCTACCAAAATTGTAAATTTCATGATCCCAGGGGCAGAAGTTCTGACTCCAGGGTGGGGCCAAACTTAGTATATATAGTGTGTATGTGCAAAACATATAAATATCTGCTTTAATGCTATTGATACTAAATTGAAACTAAATGGATATTTAGTAGTATGTAGTTCAGGCATTTATTTTTCCTTAGTCCGAGTTTAAGTATAGGTTTAGGGTAGATAGGTGTTTATTTTTTTTCCCTTGCTGGTGGGGGACGATCAGCTGATGACAGTGCTGCTGTAGGGAGAGGACTTTCCCTCCACAATATACTGGAAATTTTAACTGTTATGTCATAGCATTGACATTTTAGCGGGCATATGTCTTAATTTTGAATGAGCATTTATGACACACTGCTATGTGCTAAGAAAGGAAATAGTTGACTGACATGAATTGCAAAAATTTCTATCTAAAATTTATTTATGACAAGTGGTAATATGATATGTAACTGTTGGTCAGATTAAGAGTATAGTATGCATTTCTTACTTGGGTATTGTATAGTTAGCAATGAAGGCTCAGCCATTTAATATGTTTACATATTTTCTATTTGTTTTACAGAGATAATTTGGAATGGTTAGCTAGAGCTACGAATTGGGCAAAATTTTCAGCAACAGCTAGTTTAGGCGTAATTCATAAGGTAAGATAAGAGTTGAAACATTGTATGAGTGACTTCAACCATTGGTATACATTCTAAATAGAATATTTCTTTTTAGATCCTCACCTTTTGTGATTGGTATTTGTCCTTTGTCGTCTGTTAATATTTGAACATAATCACATTCTTTCCTAAAAGTAAAAGGTCATTTTGCATCAAAGAGCTGAGTACATTAAGCATAAAGCCTTCAAATTTTATCAACTTCAATACATAATGTGTCCACAAGGGGCCATTGCCATAACACATTAATTTGTAGGTCACGTGAATAAACTCTGGTGACCTATTGCAATCGTTCTGCATCCATCATCAGTGTGATGGAGTTGGTGTTTTGAAGAGTTGTTCGTATGGTACTCAGATGACTGTTATGGCCCATGGGTCGCTTGTTGAATTTGAAGAACATTCAGGGTGTAGACATGTTTGTAAAAAGAAGCAACATCAATCATGGATATTTTGATAATTGACACCCATGGTTTTTTCACAGGGTCATGAAAAGGAAGCACTAAATCTCATGTCTACTTATTTACCGAAAGATTCCGGTCCCGGGTCAGCATACTCAGAAGGAGGGGGACTATTTGCTTTAGGTAAGATACATTTTCATTTTTACTACTTTATCTGGTTTGAAAAATTAAGATATCAACATATCAGAATTTATTCTTGTCCTATGGTTTAGACAAAGGTATGAAGGACAGTATCTACCCATCATCTGTCTATCAATCATATGGTCAATTTGTGTATCATCTTATTATAAAACATTTAACCTGGCCCATCAATTTGCAAACATACTAATGCAGTAAACTGGTCTTCTCTTGAAATTGACAGATTTTAAAAAGTCCCAGCAAAAGTATTACAATAGTCATCCTATCGAGCACCTCATGTCTATTTTATATTGGTTTGCTAAGAAACGGTTTTGTGCTTTAAAATTTCAACTTAATATGCAGTCTAACGCAGTAAATAGGGAACGTAAAAACGAGGTTCTACTGTACAAATGAAAAGTTATACAATACAAATGGAAAAAATCAAATATTGCATTGTTTGACATGCCATGTATTACGTAGAATACAATTTTTATGTGATGTTTTTATTAGATTTCACTGGCAGTTTCTATTACATTGCCTCTGCTATTAACGTTATTTTATTATGACAAAACGAGAAACGCAACAACAGGGATCCACTGTATAGCAATAACTCATTTAAAATTCAATATTCATTTAAACATTAATTTCACTGGAAATATTGCAAGAAAAAGTACTAAATAACCCCCCCCCCCCCTTTTTTCAATTTTCTAAGTGCCTTGGGTGCTCATTAGGGTGAATACGGTATGTATTTTATTCAGAAATTCTCACCATACCAACCAACCCTGAAAACAAGACGGACATTTGTATAAAAAAAAAAAAAAAAAAAAGAATTATCAATACCAAAAAACTGAGGCCACAACAGAGTAAAAACAATATGTACCTGGCATTATGTGCTCAGGGACATATACATGTAATAAGAATAAGAAACAGAGCAAAAACAATATGTACTGGGCAATAAGTGTACAGGGATATATAAAAAGAATAAAAAAACTGGAGCAAAAACAATATGTCCCCGACATTGTGTTTAGGGACATTATAAGAATAACAAAAGGAACAAAAACAATATGTCCCTGAGATTATGTGTTCAGGGACATTATAAGAATAAGAAACGGAGCAAAAACAATATGTCTACGACACTAGGTGTTCAGGAACATCATAAGAATAAAAAACAGAGCAAAAACAATATGTTCCCAGCATTATGTGTTTGGGGACATTATACATTTATTGCATGATAGTGAGGAAGATAGGAATATTTATTCCCCCAAGAAAAATCATATTGCCTGAGGGGTATATAATTATACCCCCCGCAAACAAAGTTTGGGGGGTATACTGGAATCACTTTGTCCGTCTGTCTGTCTGTCCGTCTGTTTGTCCGTAGACACAATTTGTCCGAAGTTTATTTCTAATACCACTGGACATATTTCATTCAAACTTTATGCACATCTTCTATATATTATGTAGTTGTGCATCTCCTATTTTCATTGAAATATTTTAACAGTTATAGAAATTACGCACATTTTCTTTTCATTTTGGGGGTTGTGCACTTTGTCCAGAGTTTAATTCTAATACCGTTGAACAGATTTGATTCAAACTTTATTCTCATCTTATATATATAATGTAGTTGTGCATCTTCTATTTTCATTGAAATATTTTAACAGTTATGGAAGTTACGGACATTTTCTGGTTTGGTTGTACTTGTAGTAATAGACACAATTTGTCCAGAGTTTATTTCTAATACCGTTTTACGCTCTTAAGTCAATCAGGAATTTTCCATGGATTCATTTGTGTTAGATTTCAAATCATTGCAGGTCAGTTTAGAACGTACAAATGTATTATATTTTCTCATCCACATACTGTATCTGTAATCTTGTGACTTCTCGGTAAAACATAAAGTGGCTCATGTGTGTTGAATACTTATTTGTCAGATAGTATTTATAATCTCAACTATCCCTGGCAATGGGATTCATAGTAAACTGCCTTTATTACAGCTACTTAGAGTTGTTATACCAGTGGAAAAGATTACAATAATACCAATACTTGAGCTAATGTCCTTTATTTACTGACAAAATCAATGACAAAGTAAAGTTGACATAACATAATGATCTTTAACAAAGTGAATATAAACTAAAGACTAGAAGAGTTGACCAGGGATTTGCAATCATACAGCCTAAAATGTGCCAAATAGTATTCATTGTTTATATTAAGCATATTTTTAATATTTCATGTACTGCTGTACTGTAGAATATATACTTCTGCATTCACATTGATTGCCCTGTAGATAATGTGAAAATATCCAATGTGCTTGCATTAAATATTTCCCATCATCTTATATGCCCCGCGGGGGGTATTAGTCCCATTAGGACAGTTCTAGTTTTTATTTGATGAATAAATCTTCATATCTCCCGAACATTTCTGCAATAGATTATTTATATGGAAACAAAGCAAAGCAAGACTACAGATATGCAACTGAAATTGCAAAAAAAAAAAAATAATTTAAAAAGTGCACGTGCATTTCATTTCTATTAATTATATTACGTATCAGCCAATCACAATTGAGCGCATGTGCTTGTGCATGTTAGTATATAATTTCAACCAAACATACATAAAACAAAACTTTCAATCTGTTTAATTCAGAATTAGATATGTTATTGATTAATACTTGATTTAGACATTGAAAATTACAATGCACATCCATTCACTTGAACATGAAATTGGATAAGGGCTATTCCAGAAATAAATACATGGGGGGGGGGGGGTCGGGAGGCACCTTTTGTATATACCAAGCACCCATTATAAAAAATTACCCCATGACCCATCAAATTGATAAACTCATTTTACAATGACCCATCTAATTAAAAAAAAAACTAACCAGATCCACCACAAAAATATTTTTAAAAATGAAAACGGTACAAATCTCGCGAGGTTTTCGGGACAAACATTCTAGTCAATGACGCGGTAATGCCTGTGCGACATTGTATCACAGTAGTTCTGAAGAAACGATGTCACATCAACAATCAAAGGCATCTATGGCGGGAATGTTGGAAAGATTGGGAGTCCAAACGATGCTATTATCATGAAATGGGTATGGATATGTTTTTCCACGAATCGTTCGTCTTCTAATGGAGCCCGCGCCCGGAGGCCTCTATATCACCATCACACTGACTGATAAATATAACGCATCGGTACCCTCGTATAAATCAACTAAGGTTTGCTTATTTTTATTAGAAAACGGAATACCTATTGGTTTCAAAATATTCCCAAAATCGATGCACTGTAAACTGTAATAATCTACAGAACAGAGTTCGCCGCCATCACGTCCAAAGGGACCCTACTAAACGCGCCTCTAATTTGAAGAGTGCCGTAATGGAAAGTTATGCGCTGCAAAGAGCGACAACTCGAATAGTTCTATGTTACTTCCGATTTCGAAAGCAGCATTTCAAAAGCACGTTTTCAATTTTCCCTCCGACATTTTGTAACCAACACGACAAGAGCGACAATAAAAATATTCTGAAAACTCAACACCCACGTGGCACAAAATAAAACAATAGAAACTACCCACTACCCATAATAAATATTTTTTGAACAGTCCAACCATGGACCAAATAAAATATGAAAAAATACGACCACCCACACAAAAAAATATCATTTGCCGCCCGACCCCCCCATTTGATCATTTCTGGAACAGCCCTAAGGAATTTTTGTTGATACCATTCATTAGGCATTCATATTTCAAACCTACAGCAAAATTTGAAATCATTTGAGTCTGTAATTTAAAGTTATGGCCATTTTAGTACCCGAAAAATGAAAGAAAGGCAATGCATATGCATAAAAGCACATGAGTATGACTGAGCTCTATTGTTTATGCCATTCAATAGACATTCGAACCTACAGTATGAATTTCCATTATGTCTGCATCATTTATAAGAAAGTAATGGGGATTTTGGAATTGACAATTCAGAATTTATCACATGTTGAAAAAGTATATTGGCTACAGCGATTTGTAAAGAGCTGTAGCGTACACCAACAAGATGAATTTGAAAAGATTTTGAAAAAAAAGATGTTGCCATTCAAAGAATTGAACCTTCAAAAGACAATGCATGTGGATGCACATACACATTTTCATTTCTAATTACATCAATCTATAGATATATGAATATCATCTCTCATTTCATTTACAGAAGAGTTATGGATGTTTTTGTATTATTCAATCTAAATGAAGCACATGGGCAAAATTTTTATTTTTTACCATGATAATCAATGAAGGGTCTCAATGTATACTCACGATATAAATATCAAACAATTTCATTGGAAAACAAAAAAAGTTGGACAAATTCCAAAGTTAGTAGACCAAATTTTTGGAAAAAATGACGTTTGTTCTGCACATCTACATATGCTACACTATCATCCTAAAAAGGTTTCGTTATAATACCTTGAGTAGTTTCTGAGAAAACTCGAGGGGGAAAAAGTCACAAAAGAAGAAAGAAAAAAGGATACATGCAATGATAAAATGAAGGAGAAGAAACAGTCAAACCAACCTGTTCCCAGCTCCGTTTGGGGAACATAATGATAAGAAACAGAGTAATATAGGATCCCCCATGGTTTATGGTTTCATATGATTTATATTCAACTCAATGGTATGGATATAAATCATATCAAACCAGAAACCATGGGAGATTCTTTTTATCACATGTTAAAACCCACCCCAATCCCCCAGTTATTAATTTATGTTACTGGAATGGGAATTTTACTTGCTGGCATTTTGTAAACAAACTATGTAAAATTGACGTTTGTGATGTCACAAATGGTGTAGGAAAACATAGTGTAATAATTAAAATTTATGTAATGGGTGATATCCACTGGATAAAAGGAGTCGACGTGTGATAAAGAATAATATGTTCCCAAAATTTGTTTGCGGAACATGATAAAGAATTGATAAATAGAACTCTACTGGCCTCTTTCTGCTTCTGTTCTTCCCTTTCCTTCAGAATATGGCAGATGAATTCTCTGATGATTTTCATAATCATTCTAACTGTAAAAATAAAGCAACCAATTTTGTTTTCCCACAGAACTGCCTGACAATTTGAACATTGGAGGGATCATGGAAAATTTGTTTCCAACATTAAATTCTAAATGTTAATGCTTTGTTTTCTTGAAAGCAAAAGTTTGTTATATTAGAAGCATTTATCATCCTGAAAATTGCTTGTCAGAATTCAAGCTTTTAGCCACATGGTTTGGGAAAATGATTTTCAGGTTTTTGTGAAAATGACTATACCTTCTTATAAGAGCATCCATTTTGTTACGTAATTAGAAACCATGAGAAAACTCCTCTCCTACTATTTCTTTTTTTTGACTGGAAAAGCATATTAATGATCAACAAATCAGTTGTAAAGGGAAATAATTCTTCCAGTATTATTTAGAAGCGTATTTAGAAAATGATTGATTGATTGAAAAGGAGTCAAAATATTATTTGACTATAAAGTCTTAGTAATTTCTAAATACCTATTTTAAAATATGATCTTAGGAATGTGAAATCCCAATTCTCATCCATCTGAACACAGAGGCACATGTACATTTAGTAAATTAAAATGGTGAGGATGAGATGATCGATGAATGAGCAACAGACTTTTCTCAAGAAAATATGAATAAATTTCTGAAGACTGTAAAGAAATGTACAGTAGAAATAGATTTGATACTCTATTTCTGAAATTTCATGGCTTCATGCTCACATGAAACCTAATTTGTGTATATAGTCATGTTAGAGAATGGGATGATTTTTACAATTTTGTCATGTTGGGATTGAAAATCTCTCATTCCCATTTCTGATATTGATTTTTCAAAAATGTTTTCAGGTTTAATACATGCGAATCATGGAGGGGAGATAACTGATTATTTACTGAACCAGTTAAAAGATGCCTCCACTGATGTAAGTATTTGCAGTTGCAGAGTTCAAACATAAAAAATAAATATTGTCTTGTTAGCTCACCTGAGCCGAAGGCTCAAGTGAGCCTTTCTGATCACATTTTGCCCGGCGTCCGTCTGTCTGTCTGTAAACTTTTCACATTTTCATCTTCTTCTCATGAACCACTGGGCCAATTTCAACCAAACATGGCCAAAAACATCCTTAGGTGAAGGGCTTTCAAGTTTGTTCAAATGAAGGGCCATGTCCCTTTCAAAGGGGAGATAATCACAAAAATGCAAAAATAGGGTGGGGTCATTTAAAAATCCTCTTCTCAAGAACCACTGGGCCAGAAGAGCTGAAATTTACCTGAAAGCTTCCTGACATATTGCAGATTCAAGTTTGTCCAAATCATGGCCCCCGGTGGTAGGATGGGGCCACAAGGGGGGATCAAAGTTTTCCATACAAATATATAGGGAAAAACTTTAAAAATCTTCTTCTCAAGAACCACTAAGCCAGAAAAGCTGAGATTTACATGAAAGCTTCCTGACATAATGCAGATTCAAGTTTATTCAAATCATGGCCCCCGGTGGTAGGATGGGGCCACAAAGGGGGATCAAAGTTTTCCATACAAATATATAGGGAAAAACTTTAAAAATCTTCTTCTCAAGAACCACTGAGCCAGAAAAGCTGAGATTTACACGAAAGCTTCCTGATATAATGCAGATTCAAGTTTATTCAAATCATGGGCTCCGGGGTTTGGATGGGGCCACAATAGGGGATCAAAGTTTTACATACAAATATATAGGAAAAATCTTTAAAAATCTTCTTCTCAAGAACCACTAAGCCAGAAAAGCTGAGATTTACATGAAAGCTTCCTGACATAATGCAGATTCAAGTTTATTCAAATCATGGCCCCCGGTGGTAGGATGGGGCCACAAGGGGGGATCAAAGTTTTACATACAAATATATAGGAAAAACTTTAAAAATCTTCTTCTCAAGAACCACTGAGCCAGAAAAGCTGAGATTTACATGAAAGCTTCCTGATATAATGCAGATTCAAGTTTGTTCAAATCATGGGCTCCGGGGTTTGGATGGGGCCACAATAGGGGATCAAAGTTTTACATACAAATATATAGGAAAAATCTTCTTCTCAAGAACTACTGAGCCAGAAAAGCTGATTTTTACATGAAAACTTTCTGACATAATGCAGATTCAAGTTTGTTCAATCATGGGCCCCTGGGGTTAGATGGGGCCACACTAGGGGATCAAAGTTTTACATACCAATATATATGAAAAATCTTTAAAAATCTTCTTCTCAAGAACCACTGAGCCAGAAAAGCTGATGTTTACAAGAAAACTTTCTGACATAGTGCAGATTCAATTTTGTTCAAATCATGGCCCCCGGGGGGTAGGATGGGGCCACAAGGGGGGGGGGGGTCAAAGTTTTACATACAAATATAGGAAAAAGCTTTAAAAATCTTCTTCTCAAGAACCACTGGGCCAAAGAAGTTGACATTTACACGAAAGCTTTCTGACATAGAGTAGATTCAAATTTGCAAAGGGTAGTTTGGGCCATAATAGGGACTAAAGTTTTACATGCAAATATATATGGAAAGTCTTCAGATATGGGCCAAGGTGACTCAGGTGAGCGATGTGGCCCATGGGCCCCTTGTTGGAATTTGGGAGCATTGTTCTGTGTTTTCTGATGCCATATCAGTCAATTCACAGGGATAAATAATTATAGAGTGATTATAATTCAATTTCCTTTGCTTTGATGCATGTAAAACAGATGTTCTGCAGCAATTCTTTTACATCATTTCTGTTGTTCTTTGAATAGAGTGGAAACAATCTGTAAAAAAAAAAAAAGAAAAAAAAAAAAAGAATAAGAGTACATTGATGAATGAGAGAACTGCATTTCATATTTTTGGTTACATTCTATAAGAATATAATTCCCTGTTGGCGAGAGATTGTGAAGCCAATTACAAGTTATTTAGAGAACTGGTAGAATTTACTCAATTTCAATTCATTTCATTAAGTTAATTTCTTAAGAATGCCAATGAAGAAAATGCAGCAAAACTGTTTAGATGAATATTTTTTGTTTTTTAAATTCACTAAATTCCAGAGAGAAAAAATGATGCAAATTAAGGGAGATTTGCAATTTTTAAAATTTTAGTCTAAATGAAAGTAATGTCTTTAAATATAGAGAATTTTATGTGATAACAGTTTAAATAAATATATAAAAAAAAAATTGTTTTCAGATGGTCAGACATGGTGGCTGTCTCGGTTTGGGTTTGGCTGCCATGGGAACAGCAAGACAAGGTACTTATATCAGCCATTGGCCGTATTATCCTCTCACACAGCTAGTTGTGAAGGAGATATAGCATCACGAATTTCTGTGTGTGTTTGTTTGTTTGTTTGTGTGTAAGCTTGTGGGCAAGATTCAAAGAGAACCATAAAACTGACAATGATTACAGTTTGCTTATACTTCTTTGGCTTTGAATGAGGAAGAACCCTCTTGATTTTCAAGGTCATTGATGAAATATTTCTCAAAATTTTGATAATACAATAATAATTTCGATTGCATTTATGTGCAAGTTAACAATACAAAATAATAAATGGAAGAGTTAATTATCGACTTGTGCTTTCCTTTTGACATGTGACTTTCGATTTTACAAAGGTCATTTGGTGAGCTAACTTTGTGTATTTTGACGAGGGACACAGTTATAGAGAAACAAGCTGTAGTAGTTCGATAAATGCTGGTACATTTTTAATTCTTCAACCTTGTCATCAAAGACATTGCTGAATTGACAAATTTCCACACCTTATCTGTTTTTCTTCAGAAGAACTAAAATAAAATTTATTCGAATGCACTATTTGACTTGACACGCGTAAACTTAACTTCCACAATTGACTATATAGTTAACACACAGTCAACCCATGCCATCGGAGTGACAGTCAACCCATGCCATCGGAGTGACTCGGATGACCTACTGGTTTCCATGCCTATCCATCATTGTCCATTGACTCATTGCATCATTGAATTAAAAAGAAATCAACTTCTTAGAAGCTACTCAACCATTTTTCACCAAAATTAGTGCTTAGCATCTCTAGAGGTAGAGGAACATAATTTGTGCAATACTTACTGGTGATAAGAGTTATTAAAATCCTATTCATTACTATAACATACAAAATGAGTGCATTGATATCATAAACATGGACACCTCTACCAAGATCTACATAGGCAATATCTTACAAGTATTTACAGAACTATTCATAGTTCAGTTCCCTTCTGGTGGAGTCGAAGGGGACTTCAGGTATGGACTCCATCTGTCTGTCTGTCTGTCAGCCTGGCAAATCAGTTTCCGTACTTTTTTTTCTTTATGTTTACAAGTATTCATTTGAAATTTTGTTCATTTCTTTACCATGACAAGTTACAGATCAAGTTTGAATTTTGTTCAGGTCCATTGATTATCATCGTCGGAAACCCACGGTCGGTCGCTCTTGACGATTACCTACCGTGGGTCACAAGGCCGATATTTTCGCATAACTCATTAAAATGTGTGATCTTACATGATCTATCGAGGACCAATGGGAATCGCCGTAAATATTCCCGGTACTCAATGTGTCAGCTGTAATGATTTTGAAATCACAGCTTAAGATTGATTAGAAATCTTTTAGAAATCACAGCTTAAGATTGATTAGAAATCTTTTAGAAATCACAGCTTAAGATTGATTAGAAATCACAACAGCTGAACAACAGCAGGTCCAAAGTGACTCAGGAGAGCGATGTGTCCCATGCACCTCTTGTCATGCTTGCAGATATTCATTTGAAATTTGGTACATTGCTTTACCATGACAAGATACAGATTAAGTTTGAATTTTGTTTTAGTCCATTGATTTTTTAGCTCTTCTGAGCCAAAGGCTCAAAGAGCTAATGCTATGGCCATTTGTGCGGTGTGCGGTGTGCGTAAACTTTTTAGAAAAAGGGCTATAACTCAAGAACCCCTTGGCCAATTTTTTTCAAATTTGTTACAGGGTATCATTGGCCCAAGGGCTTTCATACATACTAAATAGAGGGATGTGACCCTTTAACAAGGGGAGATAATCAGGAAAATAAAAACAAAAGTAGTGGTTGCTAAAAAATCTTCTTCTCAAGAACCACAGGGCAGGTTATCACCAAACTTACACATAAGGATGAGGATATGTTGTAGATTAAAAATTGTTCAAGGCATTACCCTGGGGCAAAGGGCGTGGTCTCGAGGTCACTTCAAAGTTGACCTAAATTTAAAAAATTTTTAAATTCCTTAAATCTTAGATATTTTAGTCATTATAAGGACTAGGATCATCAAATTTTGACAGTTGATGCATTTTAGGACCTTGTGTCAAGTTGTCTCAAAAGTAGGTCACGGTGACCTACTTTTTGAATTTTGCAGGTATTTATTTTAAAATTAATTTTGATGCATATCTTGGACACTTTGAAGCCTATGATCATCAAAACTTGTCAGTTGGTGGATCATGGGACCTTGAAATGCGTCAACTGAAAAATAGGTCACCGTGACCTACTTTCTGAATTTTATGGCTTATCATTTATAGATATATTTTAAGTTGTTATTTCAAATACCGAGAGGTTTAGAATCATCAAATCTTGTAAGTTGGTGCATCTTGAGCCCTTGAAACATATTTATAAAAAAAAGTAGGTCACAGTGACCTACTTTTTGAATTTTACAGATATTCAAATTTCACATTTTCAATTTTAGATGCATATTTTGGGCACTGTAAAACCTAGGATCATCAAACTTTGTCAGTTGATGCGTCTTCAGTCTTCGGTTTGTGTCAACCAAAAAGTAAGTCACCATGACCTACTTTTGGTATTTGACAGCTAAATTACTATATTTCAGACGCTATTTGACCTACAATCATCAAACTTTGTCAGTTGATGCATCTTGAGTCTTCGGAGTGTATCGACCAAAAAGTAGGTCACTGTGACCTACTTTTGGCATTTGACAGTTATATTTATATATTTCAGTCACTAATTGACCTACAATCATCAAACTTTGACAGTTGATGCATCTTGAGTCAACGGAGTGTGTCGACCAAAGAGTAGGTCACCTTGACCTACTTTTGGAATTTGACGGCTATATTTATATATTTCAGATACTATTTGACCTACAGTCATCAAACTTTGTCAGTTGATGGGTCTTGCATGTTCGAAAGGTTTCGACCAAAAAGTAGGTCAACTTGACCTACTTTTGGAATTGGACACCTATATTTATATATTTCAGATACTATTTGACCTACAGTCATCAAACTTTGTCAGTTGATGCGTCTTGCATGTTCAAAGGGTGTTGACCAAAAAGTAGGTCACCTTGATCTACTTTTGGAATTGGACGGCTATATTTATATAATTATCAGATACTATTTGACCTACAGTCATCAAACTTTGTCAGTTGTTGGGTCTTGCATGTTTGAAGGGTGTTGACGAAAAGGTAGGTCACCTTGACCTACTTTTGGAATTTGACGGCTATATTTATATATTTCAGATACTTTTTGACATACAGTCATCAAACTTTGTCAGTTGATTGGTCTTGCATGTTCGGAGTTCGCTGACCAAAAAGTAGGTCACCATGACCTACGATTGGAATTTGACAGCTATATTTCAATATTCAGATACTAATTGGCTTAAAATCATCAAACTTTGTCAGTTGATATTTCTTGGGTTCTCAAAATGTGTAAACCAAAAAGTAGGTCACATTGACCTACTTTTTTTGAATTCTTGGGATTTAACTAAAGATTTAGAATACTAAGAGGCTAAGAATAGAAATGGTGGGGTTGTACAATTTATCAGAAGAGCGATTCTAGGCCCTTGGGCCTCTTGTTTTGTTGAGTTATGGCCCTTGGAGTTGAGAAAATATCACTTTCCACACTTTTTTTTCGTCATGCTTTCAGATATTCATTTGATATTTGGTGCATTGCTTTACCATTACAAGTTACAGATCATGTTTGAATTTTGTTCTGGTCCATTGATTTTCTTGGACAGAGAAAATATGGAATTTGAATCTATCAGTTATGAGATTTATTCAGGGGGTGTGATTTTTCCTCTTTTCAGAGGAAATCCTCGGATTTGCTCAATTTTTGAAAAAATTAAACACTCAGTGATTGGGATAAGCACGCGCCCTGCGCCATAGTCGCATTAAATCAAAAAATGGCACATAGAATATCGAAACACTGCGCCGTTGTGGCGCACATCGTCGATATACCTAATTTGAGCTTTTCCCCACTGACTTCGTAGATATACGAACTTTTCAACTTTTGAGCTGATCCCCCAATTAATCTATATCGATTAAGTGCTTGAAAAATCTTTATCGCTGTTAATACTTTAGTAATAGTACAACTTTACGTTCTTTTAAGCGCAAGTATGACTTAGATTTCCTCAGTGTCTAATCAAACAGTAAAAGGTTATCTGATTGGTTAATACTGTTAAATTGCAATTTTAATACGCACGGACTGGAGATGCCACGGAAAAAAATTCTTAAGCCTGACAAAGGCAAACTGACTTTAATTTTCACCTTAATGATCAGCCAGTACTGGCAGTAGACACTGTAGGAGCAGAAGGAGACGATGACGCGGACAATCACGATTAGAATCCTTACTTTAACAAAACGTAAATTTAACACAAATAATAAAAGTAAAGTTATCTATGGCATTGCAATCTGTCAGTAGTGTTTAGATTATAATTTACAGGTCTCTAGGACTTCGTCCTTTTAAAATGTCTCATAAAAATTTCAATATGGCGCATTCATTTTAGAAATGTCACATTGACACTAGCTGGTAACGCACCATTGTCACATTAAGCAATTTGCTTATCCCAATCACTGCACTCTGGATTTGATCTAAAGTGGCAGAAAATTATATTTTTCCAGGTAGGGTGAGGTGTTTTCCTCCCTTTTGGACCAGTTTTCCTCTGATTTCTGAGGAATTCAGTCACATCCCTGTTTATTTAATGGGACCTGGTTATTCTTGTGTATAGACTGTTAATGTATTATTCGTGCAGAATATTATGCACATGACTTGACTTGGGACAGGTAGGGGACATTTATTGTTGATTTTAAAAAAAATGATATTCAAAAATCCTTAATTAGCATTGTAGAGTATTATCTTGGAGAAGTTTTATGACAGTAAAGTTGGTACAAAATAGACATTAGTAGAAGAGATTGTTGCTACACAATACACTTACAAAGTACTTCTACTATGAAACATGTTGACTGCAAAAATGTTGTAATACTGAATGACTTTCTGAAATTACATAATCGCTTACATTGGAATGGAATGACAGAGAACTCTTAGTATTGTATTGCCTGCTGCTACCTCTCAAGTACGAATTCCGTAATCTGCGGTATGAAAGACGTTTAAAGAAATGTGAATTTAGGGTCTACAGGGTTACTCCGTTCAGAACAAGTAGATACTTTGTTATTCATAATGATATGCAATTAACACATTAAAATTAAAACAGTTGAAGTTTTTGTGGCATCGCTTGTATGTGAGCGGATTATTATGCAAGGTCTGCAAGTTCATCTCTCTCTGAGCCTCGTAGCTTCAATGGCTCTAATTCTGACTTAGATTTTATAGCAAGAACACTTAGAAAATGAATCACTTTTATCGTTTTGAAAATGCTGTGTAGATTATGTACTTAATCTTGTGATGAAAAACAACAGTGAGAAACTAAATTTATCTGCCACCAATGATCAATATAAAGAATCTTTATTTTTAATGTGATAATAAAATTTCTTGTTGAATCACTTGAGATAAGTCTAAAGAAACAATGTCATTTGTTAGTTTCTATCAACCTAGTTTTCTCTAAAAAAAAAAAAAAACAACAATATTTAAGACTAGCTTATGTACAAAATTGTTTACAGCATTGTTTTGTTAGCACATCTAAGTGAAGAGTGGAATGAGCTATTGCCAGCACAAGGCATCTGTCATCTGTATTTCCATGTGTTTAAACATTTTAAATTTTAATCTTCTCCTCTCAAATAACTGCATGTCAAGTATTCAAAATTGGAAATATGTTGTCTTGTGGTCTTGAAATGTCAATACTTTTTGGACCCTTTGGCCAATATGGCGAGTGTGGCATCTGTTTGACTGAGACGAAACTTCTCTAGAGAGACTGCATGGTAGCTAGGCCACCAAACATGATACAATTGTGTCTCTTTTGGTCCTATAGAAGTGTCGTTATTTTCTGCAGTGAAGTAAATTCCAGCATGGCCACCATGGCAGATGATAAGCAGAGACAGCTAGAAAACATAAAACATGAGTTTCTATAATGGTCATGAAAAAGTGTGTGGTCAGAATTCTGAAATTATTTCAAGACTTTTTTGACCGGTTAAGACAATTTTTCTTCTTCTTCAGAACATACAACATACACTCCTGAGGTGTGGAGATTGGATGGTTTTGATTAATCATTTTTGACCCTGGTTATTTAACTGATATCCACTGAAGAGTAAATGACCTGTCTATTTAGCTGATATCCACTGAATAGTAAATGACCTGTCTATTTAGCTGATATCCACTGAATAGTAAATGACCTGTCTATTTAGCTGATATCCACTAAATGGTAAATGACCTGTCTATTTAGCTGATATCCACTGAATAGTAAATGACCTGTCTATTTAGATGATATCCACTGAATAGTAAATGACCTGTCTATTTAGCTGATATCCACTGAATAGTAAATGACCTGTCTATTTAGCTGATATCCACTGAATAGTAAATGACCTGTCTATTTAGCTGATATCCACTGAATTGTAAATGACCTGTCTATTTAGCTGATATCCACTGAATTGTAAATGACCTGTCTACTTAGCTGATATCCACTGAATTGTAAATGACCTGTCTATTTAGCTGATATCCACTGAATTGTAAATGACCTGTCTATTTAGCTGATATCCACTGAATAGTAAATGACCTGTCTATTTAGCTGATATCCACTGAATTGTAAATGACCTGTCTATTTAGCTGATATCCACTGAATTGTAAATGACCTGTCTACTTAGCTGATATCCACTGAATTGTAAATGACCTGTCTATTTAGCTGATATCCACTGAATAGTAAATGACCTGTCTATTTAGCTGATATCCACTGAATTGTAAATGACCTGTCTATTTAGCTGATATCCACTCAGCAGAGTGTTCTTGTAGGTGTAGTTAAATTTGAGATGAGATGTGGGAAAGGTTTAGCTCACCCGAGCTAAAGGTTATTGTGAGCTTTTCATATCAACATTTTTTCGTGTGTGTCTGTCTGTCCATCTGTCTGTTTGATGTTTGTTATGCATACACATTTCATTTCCATCTTCTCAAGAACTAATGGGCCAAACATCGTAAGATAAAAGTTCTATTCAAATGAATGTCCATTCCACGAGATGATTAAAGAAAATGTGAAGATAGGATGAAGGGTTTAAAAGTCTTATTATCAAGAGCCATTGAACCAAAAAAAAAATCAAAACTTGGATATAAGCTTCCTCACATATTGCATAATGGAAAATTCATGTACAGGTAACTCTCATTAGCTCTAACTTCGTGGTCTCGAGAAGTGAAATCATGGTCTCTGGTTTTTTCCCCTCTATTCTATATAACTAAGCAAATTTACTCTCTATCTCTCGAACTTTTGATCTTGAGAAGCGAAATTTAGGTCTCGTGAAACATATTTCATTGTTTTCATTCTTGATAACTTGATGTGATAGTAGCGTATACACATATTTAGTGGTTGTAGCATATTTCATTCAAGAAAATCATATTAGATACATTTAAAGGAGGTACTCTACATCGTCATAATGGCTGACTTCCATTTAAAACATGAATGAAAATATAAGTTTCAGCAATATTTGTCTATATTCATTTAAAAAAAATTCACCTAGCTGAGTAGCTCAGTAGGTTAGCATGTTGACTGCTGAACTGTAGATCGTGGGTTCAAGTCCAGCAGGGGCTTTAAATTTTTTCCTAATTTCTTTGTACTAAAACTGCATTTTTTGACTAAAGAAAGTAAATTCAAAAGTTTTCAATTTCAAAATATTGTTGTACATACACTACCCACCATAAATAAGTATACACATAAGCTTTTTACACATTTTGACATGAAATATATTCAATATAAAAGAGAGCTGAATTCACTGTGTATAACTTTCAATTTATCTCAGTAAAATAATCAGTAAAGGGTACAACTTCAATATAGGGGAAAAAATAATGGACATTTAATGTTTTTGGTGAAGTCTGTTAAATTGTGATATTGATTTATCTACTGTGAAAAATCAAAGGGTCTTGTAAAAATACACACCAAATTCAAAAATTCAGAAAATGAAGTATTTTAATAAAAAACTAGTTCTAATTGTAACGGGGACCGTTACAGATGTTCCCCAAACCTCCCCCAATTAAAAAGTGATGTCCTTGTGAATCTATAGGAAAAAATCATTTTATTTTAGCCTTTAATTACATGTAGTACGTTCAATATGGTCATTTCAGTACCAAGAAATGAAAGAAAGTGTTGCACGTGCATACACGCGCACGCGTGTATGATTCCGAATTTTTGTTGATGTCGTTCAACTGGCATTTGTATCATATACCCACAGTATGAATTTCATAACGTTTCCACCAAATATAAGGAAGTTATAGCGATTTTAAAATCGTCCAATCAGAAATCAGCACACGTGCATGTACGTGCTGAGCAGTAATTCTAACCACAGCAATTTGTAAGGAGTACCAAGATACATCTAAACCCCTAATATGAATAGAATTTGATGAAAAACAAAAACGTTATCGTCCTTTAAAAATTGAACATTTAAAAAACGTTGCACGCGCATGCGCGTGTGCGTTGGCATTTTTTGTTACATCAACATATAGATACACATATTGTCTACATATGCTGTGAATATCATCTCATTCGCTTCATAAATAAGATAGTTACAAACGTTTTAGCATTATCCAATCAAAATGAAGCGCACGTGCATGCGCGTGCAAATTGGTAATTTTGACCATGTAAATCAGTTAAGGGTCTCAATATATACCTATGATATGAATTTCAAGCCATTTCAATGAACAACAAAAAAGTTAGACTGATTCCAAAGTTAGCGTACAAATTTTGTAATGCGCGTGCACGCGCATGCGTGCGCGTGCTGGCAAAATAACTATTATTTTTCATATGTACAAATGATATACTATCATCCTATTTAGGTTTTATATCGCTTCCTTCAATATTCTGATTTTCCATTTTTTGTACCAAAATTGCAATGCACGTGCGCGCGCGTGCATGCACGTGCAAACAAAATGACTATCACTATGCACATCTACAAACGCTATACTATCATCCTGGAAAGTTTCATATCGATCCCTTTTGTAGTTTCTGAGAACACTACCGGACAAAAAAGTACCGGAGAAAAAGAATAATAATAATAATAATAAGAAACAGAGTAAAAACAATATGTTCCCAAACTTTGTTTGGGGAACATAATAAGGATATAAAAAGTTAAAAGCCTAATGTCATCTATATATATGTAAGAATTATGTATTTTGCATTAAAAAAAATCTGTATCAATGATGTAACATATTTTATATGCGCAAGTAACTTATTTTGGTGAGTGTATACTTATTTATGGTGGGCAGTGTATCCTCCAGTTTTCATCCATATCAAATTTCTCTGGTGTGCATTCTTCCTTAATTGGATTTTAAATGTTTAATGTACATTTCCTTCAATCTTTTGTTGTAGATATTTATGAACAACTTAAGTTTAACCTCTACCAAGATGATGCTGTTACAGGTATGGTTAATCATTTCATCCTTTTTATTTTGGGTCAGATTCAAATAAATGCAAATTTTCCTAATATATATATGTGTATCACTGTATATAAATAGTAAAAGGATTTTTTTTTTCAATATTTACATTATTCTCGATAATATAATTAGAGGGATATTTTAAGATAAGTGTATTCTCAAGGATTGAAAACATTGGTTGATATTGCTTATATATCTGACTGTATCTAGGTGAAGCAGCTGGCATTGCTATGGGACTGGTCATGTTGGGTACCAAACAGTCCACAGCCATTGAGGACATGGTGGCTGTAAGTTATTTTTACATCAAAGTACTGAGAGAATAAAAATGAGTAAGGTAGTTGCCTTGGTGAGATCTTGCTATGTTTTATACACGTGTATTCCTTTTGAAAAGATCTTTCTTTAGGTAGAATTTTCTTTGACCTCTTGACATTGGAATTTGACCTACTTTTGAAAAATGTTAACCTTTGCCATAACTTTTGAATGGTTAGTACTAAGGTTTTTATATTTCACATGTGTTTTCCATGTGGCAAGACCTGTATCTGCATCAGTGTTTTACAAACACATCTTATAAATTTTTTTGGTAAAGTAGTGAATTCTACCTGATATGATCAGATCTTTTAAGGTATCAGTAGTTTTAGAATGTGATGTTTTTTGGTGTTTGCACCCATTAACAATTTTACATTTCTTAACTATTCTTTTTTCCTGTATTTCGTAGTATGCCAAGGAAACTCAGCATGAGAAGATCCTGCGAGGTCTAGCCTTGGGGATTGCCTTGACGATGTATGGCCGGCTTGAGGAGGCAGATGCTCTGATTGAAAGCCTGTGTATGGACAAGGACCCCATCCTTAGGTGGTCAGGCATGTTCACCATCGCCATGGCATACTGTGGTTCAGGAAGTAATCAAGCCATTCGCAAACTCCTACATGTTGCAGTAAGCATAACGTTTTTAGGCCAATTTTTCTTTTTAAATTGGTTTACAGATTTCAAAATTTAAAAATCCGTTCGGAGGAGGTAAAAAAAAAAAAAAGTTCAAATGACAAAATGTTAATAAAATGAACTTGATTTGAGGTCAATGTTTTATTATCAACTTTAATATTCTCTTCACTGTCAACTTCAGATGGTGGTATATAGCAACTATTGTGCACCTTGGCAACAATGCTGTTTCCTTCAAAAATGTTATTTGTTTATTAAATTAACTTTCTATCATTATCAAATGTCCATTGTTTATCGTTTAGTTATGTAAATCCCAAAATAAAAGAACCACATCGTTTTTCCATTCAAAAGATGGCATCCATGACGTATATAGGGACACACTAATCACCTGAAGTACTAATATCCTGACTGACCTTACCAAGCATATATTTTGTCTAAAAATTTACTTTTAAGTTTTAAAGTCTTATTTATGAAGTCAATTAAAGTTATAAATAAAATTCATGAACCCTATAAACATTTATTCAAAAATTCTGAATTTTTATATAGGTCAGATCAATTTATTGTTGGTAGTCAACAAATTTTATACAATAAATGAATTCAATAATGTTAAATATGTTTTCAACCTCCTTCAATATATGAAGAATTACACATATTAATTATGAAGAATATTTCTTTAAAATTCATTAATAAGAATTTAAAAGTGTATCCTCAGCAAAATGTATGCATGGTAAGGTCAGGTTTAGGTGATTAGTGCAACCCAACGTACGTCATGGATGCCATCTGAAAACAAGTGTTTGTTTTTATTTTGGGATTTACATATCTAAATGGTATGCAATGCATAACTAATGCTACTTAGAAGTTATTTTCATAAACAGATAACTTATTGGAAGCAAAAAGCATTGTTACTAAGGTGCAGAATAATTGTTAGCACCGGCTGAAGTTGACTAATATTCCACACATGAATATTATGGACTGTCCCAAGATTTCAACAGAGGCGTCTGTCCAAATATCCAGTCCAGCGGAATCTATTTTCTTTTCTTTCTTTTTTTTTTTTTTTGTGAAAAGGAAAAATTACAGCGTCGGAAATATAAAAAGAAGTGAAAAACCATTTAATTTTTTTTCCAACATCCCAAAAAATCAGTGCGTAGCATCCGTAAACCAACTCTATAAAAAAAAAAAGGCCTTATGGTTTTCTCTTTGTGGCACACAACATGTACTGCTTGACAAGCATGAAATTTGTAAAATGATTTTTGCGGTCACTATTCATGTGATTTACTGTGTATGTTGGTCCATGAATTTGGTAGTGGAAGACACAGGAAGTTCTGCTGCTTAGCCCATTATGCATGCATGTTCAGGTTGGGTGGGTGGGTGCCACAGGCCATGATTCAGTATAGAACATCAACCCAGTTTGTCTGGTTTTTTCTTTGCAAGTGACAGAGTAGAAACATTAAAGACATGCTCTGTGTAAGTCACTTAGCAAATTCATTCTAATGGAAAAATCATCACTTGAACAATAATGATAATTATCATGGCATAATTTTCATGGTCAATCACCATTAACTGTTCATTTTTCCGGACCAATTTAATGAATGAGACACCTGAGTGACATAGATCTTTCTTTATTTTACTATGTTGTGTAAGGATGTTGTCCGGGCCATAAAATGAAGGACAAGTGAACTCATTTCCTCCACTCTCTACCAGCTCTTATGTGTTGCTCTACATAATGGAGAAGATAAATTGGGGTTATTGGAAATCATGTGCTGCAAAGAACTCACGTCATGCATAATCAATGGGGGAGAAAGAGCCTTATATAACTCATAAATATTCATTATTCCAATATGGTATAATCTTAAAATTTGGACTTTTTATGTGTTATGATTATGGTCATTATATCCTAAAGAGTAAAGATCATGGATTTTATTTAAGTCTGCCTGTCCACAGCTATAATCTTGGTTATAACTTTTGAGCTATACAAGATTGAAAATTTGTAATTGATAAATTGAAAGGTCAAAGGTAAAGGCAAAGTTCATATGTCAAGGTCAGAAGTCAAATTTTAAGCAGGTCATCCTCTTTAAACCAAACAATTTAAAGACTTTATATTTAAGTGAGTGATTATTCAAGGTCAAAACTTTGAAGGGTCAACAAATTAGATCGAATTACTGCAGGAGGATATTATTGCCATGTTTGTCATTTTAAAAGAAAATATATCTAAATACAGATTGAACTGATGTTAATTTGAATTCTCTCTGTTGTTGTCTAGCTTTCTGTATGATGCGTTCTTAATAACATAACTTAATTGTAGATTGTAACAATCCTTATCAGCTAACTGTTCCATTGTCCTCAACAAATATTTGTGGTTTATGATTTATTAGAAAGATGTATTGTGAAATTGTGTATTTCTTCAAAATTAAAGAAAATATGATTTACCTTTTATTTTGAAGAAATCTAATATATATAATGTCAGATGTTGAGAGTGAAGGGTTACTTGTTAGCTGAAGAAAAACAGCCATTATGAGACATTAATATTGTTTTGCAAGAATGCAGTGCTCTCTATAAATACATCAGATCATGATGTGTCAGGGGATCAGCTTAGTGCAGGATTTGATATAGTATGCTGTAGCTCAAGAAAATTGTTCAATCGTGCGGCACTAGCAGGCAGTACATGTCATAAAGTCTAGGATTTTGAAACAAACATGTCACTTTTATTTGGATTTAGCTAAAAATCTAGAATTGGTAGACAATCCCAGTAATTAAATTTTGCATGAGAATATCTTCCATGAAGAAGCAGTTTGCTTGAATCGAACGTGAGTTGCCATAAGCCGAAAGAGGTGTCAGGGATCTCATGATGGGTTTTTACTACATTTTAGTACTTTTTCTTGTCATATAATCTGATTCTATGTTGGTAATTTGAGCTGTTATACAGAGGAGGCTTTTAAAGGTGAACTCTTGCTTCAACTAATGACAGAGCATAAGAGAATTAAATGTCAGGAAAATGATACAAGGATTGTCTCTTAAAGGGAGGTTAATATGTCATCATTTGTTACTTCATCGGATTTATTGTTCTCTGAGGGATAACAAAACAACTAGATTTGTTTCTTGCATAGATTCTTCTGATATCCGGATTTTGTTTACAACCTCAATTATATAATTCCATATTACTCGTTATGAAACTGTATCAACCTTGATCAATATGTAGATTACACAAGTACCGACATATTGTGATTTTTTTAAAAACACTTTGGATTTGTATCTCAGACTGGTGAATTCTAAAGAGTTTTGAAATTTTGTTAGTTTCAGACAGATGTACAAATTCCAATATATTTTAATTGTAACACTCTTTTCTGATAAATATAATAGTTGCCATTACAATTTAATAGTGTTTGACAATTATATTTGGTTAAAAAAAAACTATATTGTTTGATCTAAACCTTAGATTTCTTAGAATTTGTGTTACTGTAGCTATTGTTAATGATTAATCTATATTTCAAAACTTCGATACATTTCAGAATCTGTAAACTATCTATGATAGGTATATATGCACCTTCATACAAATCAGTACAGGACGTTAAATATTGTTTGTAAATAGGTGAATAATTCTTAGAAAATCGTGAAGATATGTGTATCAGGGGAAGAAAAAAGACAGAACATAAAAAAGAGGGAATCTAATTATTGCTTTGCAGGTGAGCAGGGAGTTTTCTGGTTTTTAGGGATTGCAGAGAGTGGTCCCTTGCTGAGGCCAAGTGAACTCTTCTCGTAGGTTGAGGAAGGTGTCTGTATTGTTGGGTTGATGTGATTGCATTGTCATGTTGCCGTGATAAACTTCACAGGAGACACAGCTTGTAGAGATTAGAGAGAAAAACTTTACACTATTCATTATGTTTGTATGCTGTTTTGATATCATTTTATATGTTTCTGTGATGTGTTCAATTTTACATGCAGAAAGAAAAATAACAGCATGGATGTTTAACAGAGAGGGGATTATATCAGTTAATTGTATATGAGCAAAGATCTGAGTGATCCTTTCTCATATTTCATTTGACTTTTAGCTGATTTCATAATGCAACAATGAAATGCTGGTTATTAAAACTTTGTAACTTAGAGAGCATTTAGCTCCCCAGTATAAAAACACTGAAAAGGCCACGACACTGTTGGTTATTTAAACCTCAAATTTTCAATGCAACCTGCGTCTTTATCAAGAGACATATATGTATTACATAAACAAATATCACATTCTACACACTACAAAAAATGAAAAATATTAATGATCTACAGGATATAGGGCTCACGACGGGTGTGACTGGTCGACAGGGGATGCTTACTCCTCCTAGGCACCTGATCCCACCTCTGGTGTGTCCAGGGGTCCGTGTTTGCCCAACTCTCTATTTTGTATTGCTTATAGGAGTTATGAGATTGATCACTGTTTGTTATCTTCACCTTTCATTGATAACAGGAAAAACACACTAATGTACTGAATGGGGAAAACTGGTTGTCTTCGTAGCAAGCGTGTCTACAGACGATGGTGTCTCGAGTTTGTACCATCATCGGGTCGGGATGAGAATACAAATATTTTTTTCAAAATTATAGAAATTGAACAAAATTGGAGAGAAAACTTTCAAAACAATGTGACGGTGAAATAAAATGATGGGACGATAGTGATTTAGTGTGGTTAAGTTACAAAAGATTATTTGGTATTTAATACCATTGTGGATTCGGATATGGTAAACAGTGCCGATAACGAAAAATAATATGATTACTGCAAGAACATGATTAACAACAAAATGAACATAATCAATTAATAAACAAATGAATCTCGCACTAAAATCACCAATCCAAAAGATGAGTGGGAGAGAAGTTTAGTAAAAAGATACTGAACTAATTTTCAAGGTCAATACATTTTTTTTGTTTTTTGAGGTACCCGGTAAAAAAAAACTAAAGCCGCAATACTACAAAGTAATATCAAATCAGAGCTTTATGAATCCATACTTATGAATATTTCTAATAATGTTTTATCATAGTGTAGAAATCTAAAGATGATGTACTAGTTTTCAAGGTCAATGCATTTTTCTTTTCCCGTTTCAAGGTCAAACAAATTAAAGCCACAATCCTGAGACCAGAATATGAGAAAGAGAGAGAGAGATGTATAAATGGTACTTGAAATGGAAGTTTTGAAGGTCATACAATAGTCGCAATTTTGGGAATACTCATTATGTTTAAAATAAGGAATTCAAGATGCAGAGAGAAAGAGCACAAAAAAATCCTGGATGCATAGTTTGAAATCATTCCGTCCAGGCATATGAATCTAGAATAAATCCTTAGCTTAATTAGTTTCCACTATTCACCCAATGAGATATTCTCTGTTTTATGATTGGTGGAAATACATTTTGTTTCCCTCGTTGTAAGGCTCTGTAAATTGCATAATTCAAACTTTGATGTTTTACTAAATCATCAGGAGTCGTGTGTCACAGTGGGAAGGTCCTTTAGTTCTTGTCATTCTTTTATTTTTAGCTCACCTGATCTGAAGTGAGCTCTTCTGATCAAAATTTGTTGTCTGTCGGCATCATCATAAACTTTCACATTTTCATCTTCTCCAGAACCATTGGGCCAATTTCAACCAAACTTGGCACAAAGCATCCTTGGGTGAAGGGGATTCAAGTTTATTCAAATGAAGGGCCATTCCTCCTTCAAGGGGGAGATAATCACAAAAATGCAAAAGTAGGGTGGGGTCATTTAAAGATCTATTTTCTTTTTCAGGTCAGTGACGTAAATGATGATGTGAGAAGAGTGGCAGTCACCTCCCTTGGGTTCCTATTATTCAGGTAGGTTGATAATTCTCAACCTCCCCATTTTAAGAGAATGAGGATGGGCCAATTTCTCTCTCCAATTTTTACGATCTACATGATGACAGGCTGGTACTGATAAGCTACTGTCACTTTTACCCCATCCAAGGATGATACTACTTTTTGGGTCACCTGAATGACTCGGATGAACTATTGCTGTTGCTATTTGTCTGTTGTCATCCGTTGTTCGTCGTGCATTAACAAGTGAACAGTTTTGACTTTTTGATAAGTAGATCTACCCATCATTGGAACAATTTGGACAGAAATTGTAAATTTCAGGACTCCTGCACCCCAGGGGCCTAAGGGATGGGACAAAAACTACAATAAATTGACCTATTATGAAAGCTAAATGCATAGTCAAGTAGAACATGAAGGTTTCTACCAAAATTGTCAATTTTATGATTCCTGGGGTAGAGGTTCTGACTCCAGGGCAGGGCCAAACTTGTAGTGCATCTTGTGTTAATGTGTAACTTTTCCAAAATTGTAAATTTCATGGTCCGAGCTAAGTGTAGGGGTTTTGGTACTAGGTTGGAACCAATATGGTCATAGTGATTAAATATGTTGTGTTCACAATTGAACATCTTTAACTTCTTCTTGATAACTTCCCTTCCAATTTTTTCAAATTTGATACAAAACATCTCTGGGACATGGGGGACATAAATTGTGGAAATGCTTACATCATCATAATAATGTGGAAATGTTTACATCATCACAAAAATGTGGAAATGCCAATGTCTGCAAAAGAATGTAGAAAGGCAAGAGTATAGAAATGCTAATGTCTTTGTCAGTACCAGTGATAAAAAAGCTGTTTATGTATATAGCAGTATTCCAGACCGATGGTAAACTAGAATTTGCATGAAACTCAAAGGAGCGATGAAATTTTGTTGGTACTGTGTCTGGCATATTATTGTGTATTCATACTAAACACGAGTATGGAAAGCTCCCCGCGTTCTGGTCTCTAACCTCTATTTGTTATATCTGAGTGACATTCCATCAATATGTGGAGAACTAATTGTGCATATAATGTATGTATACTAACTTAATGACACAAACAACCATGTGGTGAGGATTTCCTGGTGACTGACCACAGTAATGAGATCTGTCAGAGACTTCTCTCTCTGTTCTCAACAGATATCAGCTGTTCTGGTGCAGGCCAAGTGTGAACTTTTCAGACGGTCAGGTTTGATGAGGGAAACAATAAGTGAACCCAAACCTTCATAACTTACTTTTATCAATGCCATAAGCAACACATTTGCATATCCTTGTGGACTTAAAAGTACATGAATGTATAGTCATATTATATATATATATATATTAAAAGTGTATGAAATTTGAGAAAAGCACTAAAATACATGGAAGCATGCGAGATTAGATATTGAGTGTAAAGTTCAACTTTGATTTATCCCAACTATCAAAATTTTCAAGATTGAAAACTATAGGGTAGTTTGATAATGATATAGTGCTGGAAATAGAGTATAATTACATTATGTGGCAATTGCATGATATAAAAAGAATAAGAACCTCTGTAGGACTCCGAACATATACGATACGTGTTTCATAATATATATTACATAATATATGTTACATGTTGAATGACAAATGAAATAAATACAGACAAGTGATTTTATCATTTCGATGTATGTATCCAATGGATTCTTTATGCAAATTAATAAAATACATTATTATACTTTCATGTAAAATACTCAAATCTGATTGTTTGAGAAGCATTTGAAAAAACATATTGTTACCCTCTGAGAACAGAAAGCACATGGTCCAGGGTAATAGTATCTAGCAACAGATGATATTATAAAAAATTATCACATGTGTCAAATTTATGCACATACGGTTCGCCGTAGATTGTTAGACAACGTTGTTTGAGTGTTTGTAATAAACGCACATACCCGCATTGATATATCAAATATCGCATGACAGTGATCGATCAAATGTTAACAGACATAAATCTTTCTGCTTTGTTGTTTATATAACATTCAGTACAATAAAACAAATATTGCATGTAGTTGACATGTTTTCTCAAGTTGAAAATTTTCAATGTTACCCTCAACTACATGCAATATTTATATACTGTTTATCTTGGACAAAATTTCAATCATTGATGAAAAATATATAGATTTTTCTATATTGCATCACTTTTAGCATGTCTGGATTATGCATATGTTCTACTAAATGACCTCCATTTCTTTCATCAATAGTGGAAATTCACTTCTTTTTCCACAATATTGGCATACATTCTTTCATTTTCTTTTTGAGTTCATCCAGTCACTATGGTTTAGAATTGTCGACCCTGGGTCCTGTTTTACCAAACAACTTACGACAAAATTGCAAGTGTTAAAGGGACCAATTCAGGGTTTTTGATTTATTTTTTTTCATTTTTGATGTTGAACATTAAAGATATAACTCATTTAATGTTGACAGCCAAAATTTTGACCTTCAAAATGCAGGGATAAGAGCAATATTTTAACCTTAACTCTGTGTTATGTAAACAAAGACTTGAGTCTTTTTATGTTTACAAACAAACCATGCAGTATGATGTTAATTTTTTGTGAAACCTTTTGAATTATTAAAAGTAAAAACAAATTTGGGGGAGAATCGTTAATCAGTCCCTTTAAATTGTATTACACAGTTATTAGTTTGAATGAATAAAAACTTTTCTGAGCTAGGCTTTAATTTTCAATTTAATTTTATCTAACTATTTTGCATTTGAGTGAATGATCTTACAATAAACAGGAAAATTCCTTTGTGTAAAGTTGTCCATAATTATATTCTTTTGAGAAACGCGTCCCTGTCTTATAGGAACCCCCAGAGAAAAAAGGTCTGATGGGTTGAAGTCTGGTGAATGAGGAGGCCAAGGACTATTGGTTCTTTAGGATATAACTTGTCCCCCAAACATTTCCTCCAACCAGTTAAAAACTGTAGGCTGTTGCTCCATCTTGTTGAAACCAAATGGATTTTAGATCACCATACTTTCTGCGCAAGTTAGGCAAGAATTTTGTTCTCAACAAGTGGTGATAACACAGAGTTTGCTGTAGTGGTTTCTCTGCATGTTCTCAATCAGGAAAGGTCAAATAACTCCTTGTCATGACTACTTAACGCCGCCCACATACTTAGTTTTGAAGGCTTTTCTAGATCAAAATCTGGTTTTTTGGTTGACACATTCTGTTAATCCAAGTAAAATATCCAAATTCCCTGAAAAATGTCATTCCCATGTTACAGCTAGCATCCATCTTGCAAATTCAACTCAGTGTTTAAAGGGACTGATTCACGATTTTATCCAAAATTTTGTTTTTCACTTTAATGATCAAAATCTACTGTCTAATATGTTTGAAAGATTTCACATGAAAATTAAGGTTATACATCATCACAGAAGCTCATTTTAGAGAGTTTATTATTTGTTTTGTAAACAAAGATTGCGATATGTTATTGTTTACGGAATTTTCAAAAGAAATGGATATCGATCTAAGTATTATTATATCTTTCATTTTTCAAGCATTTTTGGGGTGAAAAGTGTCATCTAAAAGTTAAAATTTGTGACTATGCAAAATTAAGATGCATTATATTACAAAATCAATATTTCACTTGTTTGTTTGTTTACATAAAAAGACTCAAGTCTTTGTTTACATAACACATATTTAAGGCTAAAATATTGCTTTCATTCATGCATTCAGAAGGTCAAAATTTTGGCTGTCAACATTAAATGAGTTATATTTCTAATGTTTAACATCAAAAATGAAAAACATTTTTATCAAAAATCGTGAACCAGTCCCTTTAATATCTGATTCTTTGAGAAATTTTGTAGGTTGTCGATGTTGTATCATTTAAAGTTCTATATAAAATGATTGATTCCTGATAAGTTTGGGCAATTTGTGTTGATGATACAGTTTTACGATATCAGCCCATTGTTCCATAAATCCATTTTGGAAATATTTGAAATATATGACCTATAACAAATAATTTTCCCAACTTTTCCCACATGGATAAAAATTCAGGATTTGGTAGTTGAATAGATATACATTTTGTATTAAAATTATGATAGATAAGAAAAACATTTTCACTTTAAAATGTAACAAATATTATGAAACATCCTGTATTAACAATGGATTACCAGTCCGATGTACACCTTGAACCGCAGAATATGTTAAAAAATTGCTGACAGATTTATTCCTCCTGCTTACCGTGCCAGATAAAGGATAGACTCTTCAATCTAAAACGGGGTGGGTGGGTGTTGGTGTTTATGTCCCATTTGTAATCCACAACATTAGTTTTTTCTTCCTCTAGATTAAAAGAGTATATGATAGTATGATGGCGTAGCTAAGAACCCTTTTGAGTCCCTTTACTTTGTAATGAGAATCCAGGCGATACAGTGGCAGGAGACAAATTTCCCTCAGAAATTCAAAAGACAACGATAATTTGATAACGAGAAAATGTAAAAAATCTATTTGCCCTGCTTTGAAAGGCAATCCCCCCTATAAAACAACTTCTTGATAGTTTATGAATGAACATGCTTTGAAGAAGCCTGCTTTGCGTACGTGTCTCAATATCCTTGGGTTATCTTCAGAAATATTGGATGTCTGCGAAAGATTTTTGTGATTTACATTGATTTGACGTGTAGTAAATCAGAGTTTTGATAACGCATTGCAAGAGTACAAATATTACATCACAATCTCAGAGTTTTTTTCTTTCCAAGAATGAAAGGATTAGATTAGATACTGTTTTACGAGTAATCAAGCCTAAACATTCAAAAAACATGAGGATGATTTCCTTCTCTCTTTTTTTCCGCGTTGTGGATGGAATTTGTGAATGGCAATTGGTTGATTGCATTTTGTGACGTTAGATTTATATAGGACTTTAATGGAGTTATCATTTTGATTGTTGTTTTTATCAGCCAGTTTTAAGAACCTCAATTCACAAAAATAAATGCAAGTTGTGGATGTATTATCTTTGAAATGAATCAGAGTTAGATAGGGCACTATTGAACAGATAAATGTCATGAATTCATGGGTATCAGAAATGAAATGAGCAAGTAAGAATTTTCATCTATTAGTACATGACTAATCATGAAAGTTGAGTAATGCTAGCAGTTCTATACTAGAACATTTGAGAAATGCCTGAGGACTTTGAAAAGAAAGATTTTTAGTAGGTTGAAAAAAGAGAAAGATAAATAATAGAATCCTCCATTAATTCAAGGGTGGGATTGGGAAATTCTATTGAGGAAATTTGTAGTTCAGGATGATCAAGGCTTTGCTGAGTTCTACCCTTACCAATATATAAGAAGCCCTGTGGCACACAGTTGCTGCAAATTTGTAGTGCACCTAATTTGCGGTGCATTTGCCACAAGGATATTTTTCGTATGTAAATTTTTTCTCTGGCAAAAAAGTTTGCGGTAAATTGTTGAATTGATGAAAAGATTTTGAGCTGTTGATTTCATTCTACTAAGATGCTACATTTCCTGAGGATGTTTTATCTAGAAATTCCCATTACATTTTGAATTGTTCCATTGGTTTGTCAGTGACTACATCATATAGAAAGCTTGTGCTTGCTTTCAAGGTTCTGAAAAACATGACACCAGAATATAAGTGTCAACCAAGTTAGTACTTGAACAACAAAAAGTAGTATATTATAAACAGTCTTTAAAGGTATCGTTTACAATTGTATGGAATCAGTTGCCTGAGTATTTTAGTAAAATTCTGGACAGTTCTGCTATTTATATTTGTCAACTCCTGAATTTTGAAGCTTGAATAACCATTGTTTGACAGAGGTATAATTATTTCTTTCTGCTCAGTGGTCAAACTTTTTTCTATGAGGAGCCATCATTTCTATGCAGATGACAAAAGGTATAATTCAGAAATAAACATAACAGTTGTAAAAATTTAGAAACTTTTATTCAATTAAAATTGAATTTGATAGGAATGTGTTTTAAGATGGAATTTTCCTTTCAACTTTCAAACGGACATGTTTATACAAAGGACACTGCCTTTTGCAAACTCATTCATGGCCAACTACTGTATATGCAAGCATCTTCAGGTAGTGCAAATTCAAGTTTGTTCAATTCAGGGGCAAAGGGTGTAGGGTGGGGCCAAAATGGTCATAGGGACTTTGTCTTTATCATTAAAAGACTTCTTCAATTTTGCTGATACCGTATAAAATAAATGGATATTTAGGAATAGCAGAATGTACATGTACCAAAATTATGAATTTTGCAACCCCTGGGGTTCGACAGTTGAGGCAGGTCCAAATCGTCATATAGTGTTAATATAACATTACATGTACATGTATATTATGTAAAGCCTTTCATCAGTAAAGGCACTTTCTGGAGCCTTTGTGGTTTAACTTCAGGACACACATTGTCTTATACTGCGGATGAATATTTGAATTTAGCTTTATAGATCAGGAGAATTTTGCTTGATTTCATAGTCCTTCAGGCTAGTGATATCCTTGGGTGACCTATAAGGCCTGTGGGCATCTTGTTCTGAATCCGCCCCCACCTTTATCATAACCCATATTATAGCCTCATGCAAACTGAAAACTGTCAGCTTCAAATGATTTCATTTGTTGTCTTAACAAAATCAATATCGGATGTCCGAAAATTTTCGGAAGTTTTTACCCCTCCCCCAAACTTTGAATTCACATTTTTATCAGACATCATTCTTATTATCTCGCCACTAACAGAGATTAGTTCATATTGTTTGATATAATATGATATGATACTGTTAAGAACTGTTATATTGGTGAGGAAATTACTTTTTGACAGCATTACCTCTCAATTGATTGAGATATGTGTATCATATAACATCACGAACATATAGAACTGGAGTCACATTCGACCATGTGTTAGATGTGTCTAGTTTCATTAGCACCTGCTTACCAATCGCCCACTGTCAGTTCCAGCTATGTATAATGAAATAAAAAAAATCATTTGGTAAACCAGCCATCAGTCACCTAGTGAGGCTGTGTCTCTGCACATTAATTACTGATGTACATTACTGCATGGGAAGAATGAAAATTGTTTAGTGAACTGCAATCAGCCCTTTACCAAATAAATTCCATGATCCATGGAGTAGTGGTTTTGGTATTAGGGTGGGGCCAAAATGATCGGTGTTTGAATGTGTTAACAATTTAACATTTTTAACTCCTTCTTGATAACTGCCATTCCAATTCTTTTCAACTTCGTTATGAAGCATCTTTCGTACAAGGGGACATAAATTTTACATTTCAGGACTCCTGCACCCCCGTGGCCTTAATTGCAGGGCAAAATCTGCCAAATGTTTACCAATTTTCAAAAGTCATCTTCTCTACAATTGTATATCTCTAAGAAAACTAAATACATAGTAATGTAGAATATGAGGACCTCTACCAAAATTGTTCTTGATCCCCAGGGTGGAGGTTCTGACTCCTGGGTGGGGCCAAACTTGGTATATATAGTGTATATGTGTAAAATATTCGAATAATATCCTTGTTGCTATTGATACTAAATTGAAACTAAATGAATATTTAGAAGGAGTAAGGTAGTCTTCTACCAAAATTGTAAATTTCATAATCTTAGGGGTAAGGGTTTAATGGTTCCAGGATGGAGCCAAAATTATTATAGTGATTATTGCCTTTATCATTTGAAAGAATTCTTTAAGTTTGCTCAGATACAGTATAAAAACTACATGCATATTTAGGAAAAGCAGAAAAAGATACCAAAATTTTAAATTCCACAACCCTAGAGTTAAATTGACTCCAGGACAGGTCCAAATTAGTCATTGTGTTTATGTTCCATATATTATGTAAAGCCTTTCATCAGTTAATAGGCACTTTCAAGGACATGTACATTAAGGTTTTAAGAACACATCTTTTTTTTATTCATTTGCTGAATCTTGGAATTTAACTTCGATATTCAGAACAGGAAGTTTTTTCTAGATTTTATAGCCCTTGGTTCTAGTGATACTTTTAACTAATACTCAGGTGACCGATAAGGCCTGTTGGCCTCTTGTATTATGCATCAAACCAAAGCACAGTTTACATTTTGAAATCTCTTATTTGCAAACAAAATACCTTTTTTTATCAATCCAGAAAAAGCACAAAAAGTCATAAAAGTTCATATGAAATAATTGAGAGCTTGTATGAATCTTTCGATGGTGAAGTTAAGGTGCTTACACCTTTAACAAGCCATGAAATAAAATTTTGGTGTAATGAGCCAGAGTTGTTGAAATTTTTAAATCACTGTCAGACATTTGGTCTGACAGAGTTAAAGATTCCGTCAGACCGGACAAAGTTTTGTCAGACCAGATACATGTACCTTGTATTGCATAAAAAGAACAAAGAAAAAAGAACTGCACCAAAATGCCTTTTATTGTATCTCCCACTCATAATATCCAGCCAAATATGGTCAGTTTTCCAACCATCTTGGAACTCCAGAACAACATGGAAGCCTTCGTAATTCTCTAAGTGGTCCAGGTTCAGCATTTTTTCTTTTCTTAACAAGTTGTTTGTTTGTTTTCTGCCCCGTCAGAAATTTTCCCCTCATAATGAGACGTGACCAGCTGTAGGTGAAACACCACAAATTTAGACCTATGCTTTGTACTTTGACTCAAGGCTGTTCTTTAATGTGTAATTTAAAACCTGCCGCAACATTGGAGGTCATATCCGAAAGACCTGTAACTCTCATCTCACTGCTAAATGCCGAGTGTTTGGCGAGGATATATTTAAATCTTAGGTTTGACGTGGCCATAGCACAAACATAACTCAAACTCACAACCTTCCAGTTACGAAGCGAACGGTCTACAACTGAGCTACCACGACCAGTCTTTTCTTCCTGGGTAGAGAACCTTTCATAAATTTGATCGGCCATTCGGCCATGTTTGAGTGACCTTCACTTGCGCATCTCGAACCCGAGCTCTAAAATAATCGGATCACACCCGATATTTTCAAACGGTCATTTGGACCAACATTTTCTTGAAATTTATCGGTCCAGCGAAAATTTTGCCGGCCTTGCTGACAGGACCGACAGTTTTCGACAACTCTGAATAAGCCACCTTAATGAGTATAATGTAAGAAGGCTGCAGAATTATTTGTCACCCCTTTATTGTTTGGGACACATCTATGTACAGCCCAAAATTGTGAAGTAATTCTTAACAAAGGATGATTTTTTGTGTTCATTGATTTTTGGAGAAGATAAGTCTTGAGTTCACTGACTTGATTTATGGAAAGTTGAACTTGACAGGTGTCTCATGAATTAATACAAATATCAATTACTCACATATAAGAAGGAATATTATACAGTTATTGACTACATATTCCAAGGACAACAACTGTTTTGTTTGGCCCGAGAACAGATCTGTTGTCCGAAGCCGTAGGACGTAGCTGTAGGCTTCGGGCAACAGATCCATTCCAGGATCAAATGAAAAAGCTGTTGTCCGAGGACACTGTCTATAACTATTTTGTTACACACTTTCATTTTTTACTAGATGCACATAGTTTGAAGTTGAAATTTTAAGAAGACAGTGAGCTTGTGTACATTCATCAACACATTAACTAGTTAAAAAGAAAACATGCCCAATATCCTGATTAATAATTATATTTTACGTGCCAATATCCTGATTAATAATCAATAATTATATTCTACGTGCCCAATATCCTGATTAATAATCAATAATTATATTTTACGTGCCCAATATCCTGATTAATAATCAATAATTATATTCTACGTGCCCAATATCCTGATTAATAATCAATAATTATATTTTACCTGTTTTTGTTCTACGTTTTCGTATAATTAATTCTGTATTTTATCATCAGTCAAATCAGTGAACCTCGCCATTGCGTAAACAAAGCAGCATACCAAAAATCATGTGACTTGTGTAGCCAATAGAAATAGGACAGACTATTGCCCATAGACCACGAGTGTGAGAGTTGGTTTAACAGTTCAAATGTTGGTTCTAAATCGTGTTAGTATTATCGACAAGTTCTTCAGCAAAAGCACTATTTGTAATATGTTTTATTTGCTTTTGCAATAAACACTTAAGTATCAAGTGATTTGTTATGGGCCCTATTTCTGTCATTATACTGCATATGAAACATATTACTTTCAGGACGTCATCACTCTATGTTACTATGAAAATCTAGTATTTCTACCTGGTATTTTTATAAAGGGCACAGGAAACAAGTATTGTGTATATTACTCTTCCATGTGCCTGCATTTGTCAGATTATGTAGATAGTACCCAATTTTTGACTCACCAAATTGAAGAGAAAAGTCGATTAATGCCTAATATGTTCTGAGGTTTGATTTCAGATCTATAGTAACTTCAAGATGTTATCACTGTGCATACCCCTGAGACTCCTGTAGTTGTCAGGGTGAAGATAGAGATGTGAAACATCATTATAACTTGGTTAGCCTTCCACTTTCTTCATTATTTTGGTGTATATGTTTTCGATTCCAATGCTACATTGCTTTGAATTTTCTTGCTAGAATTGAGGTGGACTGATAGTAATTTAGGGTTCTGTACAAATGTTTTAGAAATTACCTGAAGGCACCTGTAGATACATAACAGAATAGCTCTTTCAAGGTTTTTTGTAAATTACATCTGTTGGAGGCATTAGATGGGAATTATAAGGGTAGTGTACTTTTGTAGATGATCAAAGCACTGGAATTTTCCCAGCATATGAAATTCATAAGATCTTCTAAATTTTAGTCATCAATTGCATTTTAAGCTAATTGATCCTCATCCTAGTCAATAATTACAACTTTTCAAACAATATGTTTTGTTATGTTGTTTTATAATTATTATACACCCCCACCCCCACCCCCACACACACACACCCCGTAAACAAACTTTGGAAGGGAGGGGGGCAAAGTATGTTGTATTGGAATCACCTTGTCCATCCATAGACATGCCAGCTAGAGTATATCTTTAACAGGTTTGATTAAAACTTAGTGTATATCTTATATGGATCGTAAAGTTGTGCAACTGCTATATTTTGATTGAGATTTTTTAACCTTCAAGGAAGTTATGGATATTTCTTATCCATTTTGAGGGTGGGGTGTTTTATTTTGTCATTGTCCAGAGAATAACTTGAAAACCAATCTCGTGACTTTGACATGATCAGTTAGATGGAAAAATGGCAACGAAAGTCAACAGAAAGAAAAATTCAAATGAGTTGGTAACACCTTTATCAATAAGGAGAGAGAACACTGACTTAGTATTATGGCAATCAGAAAGTTTTTGACTGAAAGCAAATCTACTAAAAAAAAAGGAGGGGGGTATTAGGACAGTTATAGTTTCAGATGGGTGTGATACAGATAAGTAATACAAAGAGGATCTAACATTTGATTTTATGAACCTTTATCTTGGGGTGACGAGATCAAATGTCAAAAGTATTTAGAATGTGTTGATGTTCTACCATATTAAATGTTTCAGAGGATCTGAAAATTGCATTGAGCAATGAAATTTAACAACCTGTAGTTGGAGTCAGGCTCTTTCCAGACATTTGTATAAGCACTGTTTAGGGTAGAAACACAGATATGCTTGACAAGCAGTAACAATTACTAGATTTAAAACTCAATCATTTTCAAATACTTCCATCTCCAGCAAGTTGTTCACACACTAACATTGATTGTGTCCAGCTCTGAAACATGTGACCTAATGAAGAAAGATCATATTTACCCGGGTCTACCTAGCTGCTAGTTTCTATACCCAATGATACACAGGGAAAGTAAAAAAAAAAAAAAAATTGAAAATCTGCACATCATTTAGAAATAAGAATATATCAGTTCATTTATTTAAATTGTTTAATTTAATTTGAAATTATTATGAATGTTATTGATGTGACCAAAATAAGTTTGAGTGTGTTGGCCAAGATTTCTTGCCCCTATTTTAGTTGATTGGGCCACCAGAACGACAACACATAATTGACAGAGGCAATCCAGGCATTCTGTAAATGATGCTTGAGAAGGAATTGCATGTAGAATAGTAGGCACGAAAGCTGATGCTGCTCCTATGGGAACCTTTTATTTTTTCTGGATCCCAAATTCCACATATCATAAGCTATCAATAAAGCTTGAATTGTCAATAATTTGTACAGTGGTTTTTAGCTCACCTGAGCTGAAAGCTCAAGTGAGCTTTTCTGATCACCCGTATTCCAGCGTCTGTCCGTCCGTCTGTCTGTCCGTCACATTTTCAACTTCTTCTCAACAACCAATGGGCCAATTTCAACCAAAGTTGGCACAAAACATCCTTAGGTAAAGGGAATTCTAAATTGTTAAAATAAAGGGCCAGGCCACCTTCCAAGGGGAGATAATCAAGAAAAGGTAAAAATAGGGTAGGGTCATTAAAAAATCTTCTTCTCAAGAACCACTGGGCCAGAAAAGATGAAATTGATATGAAAGCTTCCTTATATAATGCAGATTCTAAATTGTTAAAATCATAGCCCTCAGGGGTCAGATGGGGCCACAATAGGGGATCAAAGTTTTACATACAAATATATAGGAAAAATCTTTAAAAATCTTCTTCTCAAGAACCACTGGGCCAGAAAAAATGAAATTTATATGAAAGCTTCCTTATATAATGCAGATTCTAAATTGTTAAAATCATGGCCCCCGGGGGTTGGATGGGGCCACAATAGGGAATCAAAGTTTTACACACAAATATATAGGGAAAATCTTTAAAAATCTTTTCCCCAAGAACCACTGAGCCAGAAAAGCTGAGATTTATATGAAAGCTTCCTTATATAATGCAGATTCTAAATTGTTAAAATCATGGCCCCCGGGGGTCGGATGGGGCCACAATAGGGGATCAAAGTTTTACATACAAATATATAGGGAAAATCTTTAAAAATCTTTTCCCCAAGAACCACTAAGCCAGAAAAGCTGAGATTTATATGAAAGCTTCCTGATATAGTGCAGATTCTAAATTGTTAAAATCATGGCCCCCGGGGATCGGATGGGGCCACAATAGGGGGTCAAAGTTTTTTTTGTTTGTTGTTTGTTTTTGTTTTTTTCGTTTTTTTTGGTTTTTTTTTGATATAGTGCAGATTCAAGTTTGTTAAAATCATGGACCCCGGGGGTTGGATGGGGCCTCAAGGGGAGCCTCAAAGTTTTACATACAAATTTATAGGAAAAATCTTTTTAAATCTTCTTCTCAAGAACCACTGAGCCAGAAAAGCTGAGATTTATATGAAAGCTTCCTGATATAGTACAGATTCTAAATTGTTAAAATCATGACCCCTGGGGATCGGATGGGGCCACAATAGGGGGTCAAAGTTTTTTGTTGGTTTTTTTTTTTTTTTTTTTGATATAGTGCAGATTCAAGTTTGTTAAAATCATGGACCCTGGGGATTGGATGGGGCCTCAAGGGGGGGCATCAAAGTTGTTAAAATCATGCCCCCCTGGGGTAGGATGGGGCCACAATAGGGGATCAAAGTTTTACATACAAATATATAGGGAAAATCTTTAAAAATCTTCTTCTCAAGAACCATTGGGCCAAAGAAGTTCACATTTACATGAAAGCTTTCTGACATGTGTAGATTCAAGTTTGCAAAAACCATGGCCTCCAGGGGAAGGTTTGGGGCCATAATAGGGACTACGGTTTTACATGCAAATAGATATGGAAAATCTTCTGATATGGACCAAGGTGACTCAGGTGAGCGATGTGGCCCATGGGCCTCTTGTTTATGACATTTTCTCAGGTAACGTTTTGACTGTGACTGATTTATTTCTAATATATGAATTGGTTAAGTATCGAATCATAAGTTTTTTTTAAAAAAATGTGTCAAACTTAGTTTTGCGGTAGATGAAAGGGATGGTTATGCCTGCAGTTAATTGCTGCACACAGAAAGGGATGGTTATGGCTGGAGTTAATTGCTGCACACAGATCTGAATTCGAGTGAATCTGTCTGTCTGGGCCTGACCTATTGTCTTGTGTTTGGTTGACAGGCAGTGTGTTTTCTTAAATTTCAAGGGAGGTCACTTAAAATTGGGTCTTTGAACAGAAAAAAAAAATGAATAAATAAATAATAAATAAATAAAACTGTATGTCAGGTGAATCTGATTTAAAATTTGAATAAAATAATTTAAAAAAAAAAAGAAGATGAATAGAACCCCCCCAGTGTTTTTACCTTTGTAGATAAATTCAGTTAATATTTTTGTGTATCTATTTTATTATTTGGAGAATTTTCTACTCAATAGAGATGTTTTCACCTGCAGGGAAAGTGCCTCAAAATTTGACCTAGGTATGGCACTTGAGGGCTGTAGCAGTGAGAGTTTTTTCATGTGCCAGTGGCTGCTGTGATATGAGACTTCTGTTTTTAAAATTATCTGAGAGATCATCAAATGTGAGACATTCGGTGAAGGAGCAGTCTCTATCTCTTTATCTAAATTTCCAATCAAGTAATTAACAGCATATTGTCTTTGATTTCTGAAAGTCAAGTAGAAAACCTTTTGTTCTTAGTTTATTCAATTTATGCATTTTTTTCTTCTTGTTTCAATCTTCCTGCAAGTCATCTTTGCCACCCATAAACAGTCAAAGCAAGAGGAAATTCACTTATGTCTTAATGTTCTCACGAGAGTTTGAACATGCTTCTAAAGGAACCCTATTTGGTTCAAGAAATGTCTATTGATTGGGTGGAGAAGACATTAAGCTTGCCATGGATTTTATCTATTAAGTCCCTCTTCAGCAAAAATGATGTTGGAGACACTTCTACTGTGAAACATTGTTCAATTAAATTGAGCTAATATTCACAGTCTTGTGCAGACATCAGGATCTGAGGAGGAGCTTTTCACTTCATTACACTTGAGACTTTGAAATACTTATGGAGTGTTGATGACTGAAATTTCATGTTGTGTAGTGTGTTTCCCTTTTGGAAAATGGATGAGAGTTTTAAATTACTGAGAATTGATGGCTAGGCTGAATTTTTCTGTATTCTGATAGGAGTCGTGACCTTTATCAGGACCATCAGATATAGAGTGGAATGAAGAAAAATTAGCAGTTACAAATGTTACATTGCACATACTAGTTGTTTAAAAAGAAGTCTTGTAATAGATTAATGAAATATTGCTAAAATCTTAACTTTGGTACTCTCGGATTAAATCCGATCTTGTATCGGTGTGTCTATTGGGTAATGGCAGATAGATTAAATTACAGTGGTAAATTGATATATGGAATCATTACATATTTCAGAACTTTTTGCAACATCTTTGAAAATTTTAAATTGTTTTCTGCACAGAGTTGCCATCTTCAATCAGTCTATACTAAGTTTGAAAGAAATAAAATGTAGTTTTGAAAATTAATGTTTATTGAAAACATTAGGCAATGAGTTTTCACAGTATTTTTTATTACAACAGAAAAATCAGATTGAATGGGATTTCAGCATTAAAGTTAGAAACCTCTGATAAAATCACATTTTTGATGTCAAAGTTACAGTCAAACCTCAATACAAATCACCCTTATATCCCATCACAGATGAATGAATCTTAGCTTCATATGATGTTTGAATATTAAATTATAGACATTCAAACTGTAGTGTGTAGAGTTTTAAGTTATCAGGTCAGTGGAGCATGTTCAGGCATTACAATATCCAGAGGAGTGTTCACAATGGAGAATGGCGATTTACTGAAATCTGTCCACAGATTTTCCTCCTATCATTTAGAGACATAGGGTACATGTAGCTCATGACAGTGCTATCAGCAGATCGCAGAGAGCCATTTATGCAGATATGACACTTAAGAATGCGAATAAATGCCCTGCGAAATGCAGTGTTGAACATGGTGTAAATAATAGGATTAGCTAAAGAAGCTGTGTACCCCATCCATACAAACACCGACATGAGTTCTGGAGTAACATTCTGCATGCAGTTCTGACACGTCACAGACAAAATGTTCACTGTGAAAAAAGGGGTCCACAAAATGACAAAAACAGCAAAAATAATTCCTAGCACCTTTGAGGCTTTTTGTTCATTTGTAGTTGCACGCTTGGACATAACAGGAGCCATTCCCTGAGGTTTGTTGAATCTGTAAAGGAGCTTGTTTATAGTATGGTTTTTGAGCCGTCCATTGGGGATATTTTGACCTGTTTGACCATTACGATTATCCATTCCATTACAAATCTGATGTGCTGAACCATCATAAAGTGTATTGCTGGATCCTAGTAGTGGACTAGAGGGACTTGACTTTTTCTTAGTCAGTTTGTACATTTGAAGGGTTGTAGGTTGTAACTTGATTGTCAAACATTCAGAGCTGTCGGAGACCTCTGATGGGTCAATTATTGAATCGCCTGAATCGGAAAGAGGCATGGAATGCTGGCTTGATATGCTGATGTTGCTGAATTGTGATTGTCTCCGACATGCATAAAGACAGTCTGTAGAGCTTCTTTTCCCACTAGCTACATTTAGTAAAGTTCTCTCTGTCTCACATTTTGAAAATACTGTGTTGTTGTTGATAGTTGTGGAACATTTTATTGAATGGGACACTTCTCTTTGGCTGGTGTTCCAAGTTGAAACTTCAGAAGTTGAAGTCTTTCCATTCTCACTTCTGTCACTGGTTTGTTGCCATTGCCTCACAGCCAGGTCTTTATCATCGTCTTTAGTATTTTCATGGGATTCATAAGTTTGTTGTTCTTCAATTTTATGATTCAAAATGGATTCTTTTGTGTGGTAAAAACTAGGTATTGAACTTTGAGGTTGAGCAAAAATTTGAGTCCTGTTGCATTTGAGATCTTCTTTGTCAAAGTCCCCTTTCAAAATTTGGTCCATCTCTTTTTGTATTTTGGAATAATTTTCCTTCCATTCTACAAGTTTTAGATCCATTCTGCCAATGTCACTACAACTGTGAAAATGGCCGTTACCAGAACAGGGAATCAAGTTCGAAAGAATGGAACAAGATGTGTTTACAGACGGACATGAAACAGCCTCTTGCATGCAAGACTCTTCTGCCAATGTATGTCCCAAGGAGTCATCAGAGTTGATGCTTATCAAATTATCTCCCCTTCCTGGTAGTGGAAGGTGTGACTTCTGAGATTTTGTACACAGAGAATTGATGGGGTAGTCCTTATTTTTTGTTTCCAGACAAGATAATGAAGTGACCTTTCTTTGTTCCAACTTCACATTCTCAGTCCGATGCACTCTAATTGGTTTCATAATAGACTTTGATATTTTGTATTGAACCAAGTCAGATTCTTTTGAGTTGTCAGCACAAGAAATGCGATATTTAGATTGAAACTTCTGATTTGGGGATGTTTCTGGATATGAGAATGAAGCAATGGCCCCACACTCTCCATTAGGAAGAAGAGTGGTTTGATTTTGTTGCGCCTTTTCATCATACCTTTGGGTGTTTAAAAGTGTACACCCCACCAGTACTGTGGCATCAGTGTCACTCAGACAGTTGCTCTTATCAGCATCCTCCAATTGTGGACATGAAAACGTTTTCATTTCACACTTCTCGTTATGTCTTTGCATGTTTTTAAAATCAGACCTATCGATATTCTTCATTCGTGTCTGGTTTTTCCGAAGTATTCTTATTGTTAGAATATATGTTATTAGCATAATGGTTAGGGGAATGTAGAAAGCGAAAACTGATCCATAGATGACAAAGTCACGAATGGTTGGAACGCATTGACCTTCATTTAGAACGGAGATGGTGTCGGTAATTCCGTAAACACAAATAGGACTGCTGATCATGATGGATACCAGCCACACAAACATAATCTTCAGGGCTACTGTCATTCTGGTCTTGTTTCTTCCGTATTTCATGGGGTATTTCAGGGTAAAGTATCGATCCATCGACATTGTACACATGTGCCAGATGGAAGCTGTGCACATCAAAACATCTGTGGTGACCCAGAAAATGCAAAATTCCGCTCGCAGGTGAAAATGCCCTAAAATACAAAAAGAAAAGAAGAAAACTTTACTTTTAATAAGCAACAATGTTCATTATGAAAGACATTTTTTCATGAAATTGTAAAATGCATTCATCAACCGATCTGTGGCATGTACATTTAACAGAATTATTTGTAAAAGTATAGTTGGTAATTTTAAATACAATGAAATGAATAATATTGGGGAAATCTGTAGATTACTTTTATTTCATGAGACCTTATTTTTGTGAGACTACAATGGTGTATTTATTCACAATGCATTCTTCGCAAATCGTTGTTTAAAATTTGCTGAAGTCGTCTACTTATCATTTTTGCAAATGATTATACTCACAAAATTACCTATAAGATAATGTTTTGTGGAATAAAATACATGTAGTTTTCTTTTTGTTTATATTTTTTCGTCAATTTATATATGTGGTAATTTTGATTTACATTCCACTATTGCCTATTATGATTTTTTGCTTATTCCACAATGAAAATGAAAGTATTCTTGTCCTCCACCTTTCATTATAGATGAGCGTATTCGGGGAGTGATTACACAGACAGAGCTTTTGGTGTTATAGTACTGAATGAAGTTGGAACAGCTGCTGCTTTTCTATCAATTCCACATACACATTTCATTTTATTGAGAAAATTTAATCATTATTTTGTGACAACTTTTGCAAGTAACACAAAATTTATATTGTAAAAGTAGTTAATATGGGGTGGGTGCATGGGTAAAAGTAGTTATTTATGCAAAGGGGGGGGGGGATTTACACTAATTATGCAGTCATGTAATATGCATGTAACTTTCCCCCATGCTTATGGTTATGAATATTTGATAAAATATTATACCTTATACATGTATTCAGTTAACGCATATTTTTTTCCCCCTTACGTAATGTTGGACGTGGAAAAACGTGTACTGACCCCCAGCGTAAATAACCACTTTTACAGTACATGTACCAATTATTTATCGTGACTTGTGCTTTATTGGTTTTGTCTGCTCAGTGTTCTGTGTTATTAGCACAGTAAATGATTCAATGCTTAAATAACATCAAATTAGGAAAATTTGTTTATTATATGCTCATATATTCTTTGATCAGTATTGGTTATCCGCACTCTTTATCATGTTATTTAGAGGGTGTGCACTATATGAGCATGATGAAAATTGTGTCATGATGATACTTCAAATAAGATTTGAACTATTGTAGGATGTAATTATCATTGATGAAATGGATGAAGCACACCTAGACTTGTTTACAACTTGTTTCATCCTCAACTTAGCCCAACCTAGCATTGCGTAAAAATTCCAATTAGTGAGGGCAAAAAAATTGATCATGCTTCAGCCTTTTTATTGTTCAATTTGTAAGATTTCTTGGAATCATAACTGGCTTTAAAAAGAAATCTCACAAATTATTGATTCTGTATGGAAGTCACTTATAGTTAATTTTCTTGCAAAATTTTATTGCCATCGGATATATTCTATCCCTCACTATTGGAAATGCAGATACCATTAAATCTGTAATATTGACAGCTATAAGTTCAGTTCTCTTTTCGGTATTTGTGACATTAATGAGCCAATATACAAGTGAAATTTATTATTTTCTCCATATAGGCACTGATAAAACTGTGCTTGAAAAATGATAAATTTACTACAAGCATTAGGAACTAGAAATGTTTTCAAGCTTCATGGGTATATTTAGAAGGGGAAAAAAAATAGTGAAAATGTTTATTTATAATGTACTATGAGGCCTGATCAAACATGTAAAGTGGGGACAATTCTTAACCATTTGACCTTCATTGTTAGGACAGAAAAGTGCACCATGAGGACAAAAAAGTAGTGTATGTCCCAAGATAGACTAGTGAGGACCAATGGTGTGGGGACATGCCCTTGCTGATATTTTGTCTCAAAAATCTTTATTTTCCCAATTTGAGAGAGGGTATTGGATAAACTTTTATAGGTGTTCTTATCACTACCTTACGATGTAGTGCATTTATTTGCATTTACAATAATGTATAGAGGATACCTGTATTGCGTAATTTGATATTCCCTCTATCCAGTGAGTTGAATGGCGTATTTATTCACAAGACTTGTCGAGCAAATTCATAAATCACCATTTTAATGAGTTGGAGAGAGCAAATATCAAACCACGCAATTATAAATGTTCTTTTTTTCTATCACTTTAGTTTTGAGATAATCTCAAATGTCACAACTTTTGTACACAATATTTTCTGGTACTTGTTTACTGCTTTCAGATTCGTTTATCTGATGGTTTTTCGGATAGAGTTGATGTACCGAGCTTTAATTTGTTTGATAAACCAATGAACAAAATATTTATTATATTGTTTATACTTTAAATTTGATAAATATTGTTGAAAACATTTTTAAAAAATGATTCTATGGTGGTTTTATTCATGCAATCAATAAACGAAAACAAACTAGGGGACAATTGAAGCGGGGATGATCTCAATTAGTGCAGACCAGAAGTGCTATTTACAACAGGCGTTTGATAGAGCTGTGGTATATCAAACTAGCGATATGCACCACACGAATTAGACAAGTGTGTGTATTCTCTCTTGCGCATTGTTAGGACATCTTCACTTAACTAAGGTTTCGCAGGCTCTTTAGAGAGAAAGAGAAAGTCAGTGGATGTAATTTAATATCCTTAAATTATGCGCATATTACATCTTCTTCATATTTTGCTGAATTATCACTGATTTTAACATTGATCAATATTTATTAGATTCTCGTAATGATGAATGAGAAAATGTCAAAACTCTGAATGAAACAACATTGATCGCATTTTGATCATTTCATGTACTTCAAAGATTGCTGGAACCCAACTTCGGCATGTGCATGCTTTAATCCAAAACTTGATCATTTAGAATTTTATCACCAAGATGGAAACTAACAGCAGGATGTATCCTGGAGTATTTCATGGTGAAGAGAAAAAATGTGTTGGTATTGTAAAATATAGTTTTCCATCAAACTATGGATAATTATCAGAAAGGTGTGCCAAAAACATTCAGAATTTTTACTGATATAAGCAGAAAAGGCACTTCATACCATTACGTATTTAATTTAATAGATTCACAAGTAAGGATCACCCATGAACATCCGCCTCAGTTTGCTGATGTATATTTTACATATAAATCACGTAAAATCTGTTCAATAAAGGCTTGAAATATAATTGTGGTTCCCAAAACGAAGTTTGGAACATATTGTTTTTATCCTGTTTCTTATTTTTCTTTTCTTTATTATCCCTTTGCAATTCATTGCAAAATAGGATATATAGTAATGGGCCCATTTGTGTGTGAGTTGAGTAAGTGAGTGCGTGTGTGTAACACTGAACTTGAAGGCACTCCAAAGGCCACACTATTTGCTCCATTGATTTCATACTTCACATGTAGCTTTGTTACCAAGAAAAATTTTGGGGGTCAAAAGGTCATGGTGACAATGAGACTTCATAGAAAAAGCTTGTAGACACTACAGGTCACAAGTTTTGCTCCATTGGTTTCATACTTCACATGTAGCTTTTTATCAATAGAGGAGGACCCTATTGTTTGGGGTCAAAAGGTCATGATCATTAGCTTGTAGACTCTCATTGTAAGACCATGCATATGCTCTTTGCAGAGCTCTTGTTATTTTTATTTTGTTTCCCAAACAAAAAAGTTTGGAAACATATTGGTTTTACTCTGTTTCATCTTATCATTATTAAAGTCTTCCATTGGAACCTCATCATTATTTTTAGGGTCTTTTTTTCTATTATTTTTCTATTTTCTTTACAATTTTGTGCACACAATTTCTCAGAAATGCATTGAGCGATTTTTGTGAAATCTAAAGGGATGGTAAGATATTCACTTGAACTTTTATTATGTCACTCTTTACATAAAATATTGACTTTTTTCAATTTTCAGTGTCAGTTTGTCCCCTAGTGTTTTCAGAGAGTATTTAATTATCAACTTGAAATTGTCAGCATTGTAGAGGAGACTGTGTAGTTGTAGATGTGCCAAATGGTTTTGCAATTTCTCTAGTAAGCTTCAGAGATGGAAGAGCTTTTCTTTTCTTTTCTTTTTTAGTGCAATTTTTGACATTTTCATTGTTATTTATACCAAAATAATTTGTTAAAACTTATAGAACAATGTTTGTAGATAATGATAAGACCTATTTGGGGCCAGGAAGGGTCAAAAGTGTTTCCTAAATATTTCAAAATCCAATTCGTTAAGCATTATTTAAGCAAAATTATTTTTTGATGTTTTCTAACTAGTCTACTGATCTCATCAAAATATCATTGGTGATGTAATAAGGGATTTTTAGGGGGATAATGTACAAAACTTTGATGCTTTCTATCTCTTCAACGAGAAATAATTTTAAAGCATTATAGAACAACAATTGCTCTGAATGTTAATCTAAATAATAGAAAAGCATCAAAATTATTTTTGTGAACGTTTTAAAGGAATTCTGGGGTCGACGTTGACCCCTGAAGTTGAATATCCCAATTATCAAACAAACAAAATCATTTTGAAGCTGTGAATTTTTGGGTCGTATGGGTCTTTAATGAGTAGACAAGTATAGTTGGGAAATATGTTAGGATTTTTTTTTGGCACATTTTTTTTCTGCACCATAAAGTGCAGGTTTTTATAAGGGGTGAATCTGTAACTCTCTGATCTGTCCCAATATTTTCTCAATAGTTTCCATCAAAATCACTGCTTTGATCGCGCATGCACTTTTTAAATGGAGAGATGTTTTGGGAACAACCATAATGGTCCCTGTTACAATTATCACTAGTTTCGTCTAATTTTCATAGATTCGCAATTGTCTGAAAATTCTTGACAAGCAAAATACAAACATAACAATGTAAGAAAACCCAAAGCTCTAAAATGGTACATAAAACAACATACAAACAAAATCATCAAAATAATGTAAACTTTGTATTGTTTTAGGGGGGCCATATTAGCCCCATCATAGTTTGTCCTGTGTATACAAAGATTTCCCCCTCAAATGACCTTGACCATTCACATTTACAATGTAACTTGAAATCCAATAGAAATTCAAAGTTTGATGAAAGCTCCATTATCATACCAGCCAATTTGTTAGAAATTGGACAAGAAATAAGGCTTACAAACACATGAATGAACAGGCAAAATCTATGTCCCCACTGCAATTCTGGAGATAAATTATATTAATATTACTCGGAACTTTTTGTCAAATTAGCTTTTAGGCTTGATTGAAGTTTTCATCAATGTAGCTAAGACACTTAATAATGATGGATGGCTCAATGATATCATCTGATTAACAAGAATTGAATTCCTATATATCTAGCTCTTATCTTCAGAGAAAAAAACTTCTTTAGATTTATTTCACCATGTACCATGACCCAATTCAGGGCTATGGAATCCCTTTATCTTGTATTCTGAAGGAGGTTTGGTTAACCACATAATGTGATTTATATTGTACGATAAAGTTTATTGTAATTGTGACAGTATCCTCCTATCCATTATGTAATCATAGGAATTATAGATTATCAGTTTAACAATCATCTATTAAATTGAATTCTCAAGATTGAAATGTTTTTCCTTACTCTGTACAAATTCCCCACAAAAAAGGGAAATGAATTAAAATCTTAGGCATTTGCTTTAATTGAATACAATTCTTTGATTGATTTTATCATTATTGAATTATTGATATAACTTCGTAAAATTTAGACAATTGATTTTGAAGGTTTTTTGTTCAGATTTTTCGATTTTTTTATTGAGAAAAATGAAAGGAATTAGTTTAACTATATGTCATAAAAAGGCATACCAAAGAGTTCCACTAACATTCCAAATGGCATCACCAAAATTGAAACCAAGAAATCTGCAATGGCGAGTGACATCAAGAAATAATTGGTCATGTTTTGAAGTCGGCGGTCCCAAATCACAGCGAGACAGACGAGAAGGTTTCCTAGTGCTGTGCAGAACACGATCGGCACTATAGCCAAAACCCCCCACTTAGGAGGAAGTAGCTCTGGTCCAGTCGATGGGGTGAAATTCACTGATGTTGAGAAATTTTTGATACTGGCAACATACCCAGTGACATGACTGGAATCGTTCATTCTGATATTAGGTCTCACTTCAGCATGGAAGGTTAGAACAATGTGAATTACCGCATTGTGACATGGTTATAATATCCTTTCATCACATGTTGATAAAATCAAGTTAATTGCTTCTGTGCTATTCCGATGAAGATTCACTCTTTCAGTCACTCCAACTAGCTCCTTGGAGTAAAGTTTATTGATAATGCCAGGCTCGGAGAAAGCTTAGCTTGTAAAGCAGCATGATGGGAACTTTGCAGGGACTTAGCATTAGAACTGAGTCATCTTAGTTAACACTATTCACAGTGATTCTCTGAATCCATTGATTAAATATCCACCAGGTGCTCTTCAGTTATACCTAGGATATTGGGTCATTATTGGTTCCTACAGCATACATGTAATATGAACGCATACACTACATGGTGAATATGATATATTCCGTAACAAAGAAGATCAACAGTTTGTCTGTTTTCTCACTTGATCATACATTTGGTACCATATCTTCTGTCCTTCACAAGTGATAAAAAACCCTCTCTTATCATTTGCTTCCTTTCATCCCTCCAAGAACTCTGAGTTCTGGTGCAGACAGACCGGAACTTTTTAAACTTTATTACCATGACTTCAAAACACAGACAAATTATTTTGATCCTCATCCCTGGGCCAATATTTTGATGAATTTCTAAGGATTCGGAACTGAGCAATTTCTCACAGCTTGAAATTATATATTTATCCTTGGATAGATAAGTGTCCAAAGTTCAACAACCATTGCATTATTTTTGGAGCATCGGTCAAAATTTGAACGGCTTCTGCCCCTCCCTCTTTGGATCATGTAACATCTTAAGTCAAAATCTTAATATTATTTGCCTGCAAATTAAGAGTTTCAGTTCAAAAGTAATGAACATCTTGCTGATGATTGAAATTTTGACTTTAGTCCGAGTTTGTTACGTGATCCCTGGGTCAGGTTTGCTTCATTGCCGGTTGAAAATTAAAGAAACACTTTAGTTTAAATACCAATCGGACTATATACCAAATTATATATCAACATCTGGAAATGTTAGCACCACTCTATGTTAATTTTATACTGATGAAGCCATTATAAAGAATGTATATATTCAGAAGAAAGAAAAAAAAAATGCTCGCATGCAGATGCAGGATTTGTCAAATCAACCTAATATGTATAGAAGGGTATCTGATTATTTAGTAGATGAAGTCCTGTACCTAACTTACTGGCTATACAGATGAACCGATTCACCCATGGCTAAATATTGAATACCATTATTGCTATCTTTAATATCAAAGTGCCTTTCACAGGCACTAGTTATTGATTGACATATATACTGTTTAATTTGTGTGCAAATGATACAGTATTAATGTCAAAAAGCCATAAATATTTCGGAGAAATTCGTTTAAATGTAAAAATTAATTATTGAAAGAATATCAAGTTTTGCTGAAAGAAAAATTTGTATATCATTAAATGGCTATAGAATTTGAGCAAGAAATCTTATTCTCTATTTGCTTGGATGATTATTAAGGGGGAAAAAAGATAAGTTTATCTATAATTTATGATATTGATTATTAAAATCATTGTATGGCTCGGCATGATAGGGTTAACATTATTTGTATATAGTTAATTCTCATTAAAAAGCCTCCTTTTGTGATTCCATAAATGATGTAATTCTATAGCAGGATATGTATGTACAGTCAAACCTTTATCAAGAGACAGTCCAACGGAGAATCAAAAAACGGTCACATATGACAGGTGGTCTCTTAATACAGGTTGCTTATTTTTTGCAGTAAATGCATTTCACAAATAATATACAGATTGTACAATGGAGAAAATAAATATACATGTATTTGAAATTCATTATTAAGAATATCAAGAATGGTTTTAATAATTGTGAAATAAAATTGATAATCAAAATTTATTATTCATAAAAAATTACATGTAATCTGTTTAAGTATGATAAAATTTACATGCATTTCATATTACATGAGATTTAGATCTCATTTATGAAATGCATGCAAATTTTCTAAAACTTAAAACCATTTTGTTGTAAAGAGTATTTATGTATAGCCTACTTGTAGCTGAAAAAATGCAGTGCTTCTTTGGTGGTAAGAGCAAGTGATGAAATGTTGCATCTCCTTTCGTACAATGCTAGAAATGTGGTTTTCTTTCAAATTGAAAGACATTCAATAAATCACAATATCCATTGTGCACAGCAAATCTTTTAACTTTTGAACTAATGCAGACAACTTTCTTGAACTCGGATGTGTCAAACACTCGGGATATGTCGAAGTGAGTCGCTATTGATTCCATGGTTCTGAAAACCTTGGGTATCTCATACAGGAAGGTCACAAATGCTTCAGTTAATTTCAGTCCCTAGCACAATATTTACCTGATTTATAATTCCAGTCATGTTAATTTTCAACTCTGATGAACATAATGGTATACCGGGTGGGAGATTTCATATCCTATCTACCCCACATATCTTAAAGTCTGTCAAAATTCTTCGAAAATAGCCTTGACTCCCTGATCCTTGATTTTGTTAAATAAACAAAAACTTGGGTTTTGTTAATGAACCCCACATGACCCTGCATGTTGATTTCCCGTTAACCAATTGATAGCTTGGGTATAAGAATTTATTCAAGTTCTGACTAAACAAGATCATCGGCAAACTATTACCCATTTTTTAAAACGAAAGTGTTAGGTGCGATACTTCCCAGAATTGTCATGCTCGACCGAAATCAGAAGTAGGAATTGCATTGTAATTGAAAAATATACAGTCGTTAAATACTAGCTGGTAAAATTTAAATTACACAAATACGTTGAATAGGTTGTAAAAAATCATGGTTGTTGGTCGCTTCAGACAGGTGGTCATTTAATACAGGTACAATAGATAGGGTAACGTCTTGGGGGGGGGGGGGGGGGGGGGTTGACTGTCACATGACAATACAGTGGGTCGCTAAGGCAGTTTTGACTGTACATGCATTTTCATTTTAGTATTCATTTATCACACATGTAAAGTGTTGACAGAACAGAACTAGTAGACATTATACAAAAGATTGAGAGAGAGATATGTCGACAAATATACAGTGGAACCCCGTTATTACGTTTTCCATTTTGTCACGATAAAATAACGTAATACCGGGGGCAACGTAATAAACGTTCCCAGTTAAATCCGTTAAAAATATCATTTGGAAATTGTATATCGTCCGTTGGTACTCCGTGAAGGGGTGTGTGAATATATCTTTACTGTTTCTTTGTTTAAAAGACTATGATACTTTGTTTTATTTACATCTTATCTTTAATGTCCGTAATTCTTCGTGTTCTTATCCCTTTTCTTTAATTCGGTGTAGGATACATAAGGATGTTTTGATAAACGTTGCTTTTTCTGCATTCGTTTGGACCGCCATTTTGTTCAACTTTAAAACAATGCGTTCATGTAAATTTCTCTCAATAACTCGTTCCGGTTCGTATTCAACATTCGTATTTAAAAAATAACAAAACATCGTTTTTATTAAGTTCTCTAATTACACAATACACAACACAATAAAAAAATCCCACCCCAAAAACAACAAAACTATAGACACAAAACGCACACGATACCCGTGTTGGGTATCGTGTGCGTTTTGTGTCTATAGTTTTGTTGTTTTTGGGGTGGGATTTTTTTTTGCACACTTCTCACCAACGATAAACATGCACGGAGAACAATTTAAGCGCAATCCACATAAAAAAAAAATATAATGATGCACGAAGATTTCATTTATAACGCTAAATGATGGCACTAAAATCACGTGCGCTTCAAGGGATTTTAAAATATTCACTGAGGTAAATGCCGTGCACAAATCGGCCGATAGATTGGTGTATGTATGGACGAGATTTACGAACACCCAAGCTGCATGTCCAAACAACGAACAATTTTTTTAATTGAACACCTTTAGTGACCTATGTCCAAGCAGTTACCCAAGCGGTTGTAACATTGCTACGATAAATTTTGTCTTTCTTGTTTGGTACCAAAGCTGTCCGTGAATAGAGTTTTAATAGCGAAGGTAATAACACTATGCTGAACACGCAGGTGGTTGAGAAATTATTTCTTTGATTATCAAAATATGAAAAATGAAGTAAATTTCATAAAGTACAATTTCTAAATAAACATTATTTAATTGTTTATCACTGGCTTCTATACGGGGTATTCACCTGTATTGATGTCGCTAGATCTATGGAAGCGTGATCAGTCAAGCGTCTCTAATCCCCAAACAGACCAGGAAATTTACGTGGTGACTGCCTCAGGCAGTCAAGGTGTGAATGGCTTATTATTTTGAGAATCACTATTGAATAATTAAGGGTTTATTACGTTTTTGTCGGAATATTTACAACGTAATACCGAGTCCCGGCATTTTAGGACAACGTAATAACGAGGTCTATTTTATATAGGTTTGTTAAGAAATGGTTTTGTGCTTTGAAATTCCAACGTAATATGCGGACTAACGTAATAAAGGGAGAACGTAATAACGGGGTTCCACTGTATCAGCCTCTGTAATGTGACAATTAAATGCAAAGTGCATGTACAGGTGAACTGAATATTGACTTCTTTCAGTATCCTTAATTAGATCAGTTAATATAAATAAAGTGGAAAAGTTCATGTAGTTGCCATAAAATGAATGACGTTTTTCTGCTGATGTCATTTAATGATTGTCTATTTGGGTGGGTAATATATTGGTTACTGAACTTGCATTGTCATTCGGCTTGTCATTTGCAAACTCAGAGAAAGCTGTGAAATGATGATTCTGTTGCCTTGGTTATCCCATATTACAGTTTATAATTTTGCTTGTAAAAGCTGGTCACATAATTAAAATGCTTGTGTGGAAAATAGATTGATTTAATTAGCATATATACATACCAACATCATGGCTTTCTGTTTAAAAACCTTTGTTAAAATCTTTTACAAAATTCAAGAGTTGAATTCGTTTGTACTTTTTTATGCCCCTAAATCATTTTGGGGCTTATAATTTTTTGTCTGTTTGTCTGCAAAAACTTTAATCTTGGCCATAACTTTTGAATGGATGGTCACTTTCATATTCTACATGGTATTCCGTGTGACAAGAACTTTCATTTGGTACCTAAATTTTTTACTTTGGAGTTCGACCTACTATTGTAAAACTTTAACCTTGGTCATAACTTTTGAATGCTTGGTGCTAGGGCTTTCATATTTCACATGTTGTATTCCTTGGGACAAGACCTTTCTTATGGTACCAAAATGTTTAACCTCCTGACCTTGCAATTTTACCTTCTCTTGAAAAACTTTAACCTAGGTTCAGTTTTTGAATGCTAAGTGATAGGGCTGTTATGTTTCTCATGTGTTTGTCCTGTTGAAATATGATAGGTTTTTTAATGACAATTAAGACATTGGTAAATGTAAGTATGTACACGTAATAGTGTTTGAATAATTGTATTTAATGTTGTGGTACTTAATCAGAGCAGTTAATGCATTTAAGTTGTATATGAATTTGATTTGATTTGACATTTCTACCTCTTTTTCTAAATCACTAGTCTTTTGTGCGTATCTGGGTAATTTATTAACGATCTTGATGGTGATGTTAGCAGCTGTATTCAGGACATAGTTTAATAGGTTGTTTAATTTTAGACAGTGGAATGTGTGGGCCGATCATGCACAATGCATGAGAGTGTCATCTAATTTGATATAAGATTAATGAAGCAGTTTCTGTGTACATTAAGATTTGCAGTGATTTGACTCCCAATTATGAGTGCCTTTTTAAAAAAATGTATATGCAAGTGAATCAATTTCCAGAATTTCCATGATTTTTATTCTAATACAGGTTTCAATAATACATATCTTGCAATATTAATTTAATGAAATCAGTGAGCTAATTGTTAAGTCTCCCAAACGAAGTTTGGAAACTTGTTGTTTTTGCTCAGTTCTTCTTCTTTATAATGCTTCCAGACTTCTTTTTCAGAACTGCTTCTTTCTCGTGCCTAAAACTGTCAGACACCGTTCTCTGTAACCAGTTGATAAAAGTATTAGGATATGATAGGCCAATGTATCTAGATGTGCAGAAATGTTTTTGTTTTCAGATTGAAGTTGGCTGGGATACATTTTGGGGGGGGGGGGGGGGGGGGGGGTCAAATGGGGGTGGGGTTTAACATAGAACTCTATGGGGAAATAATTATTCCAAAAGTCAACAGATATAACTTGGTAAATATGATAAAGTCCTGGGGTCTTCGGAAATGAAAAGAGAATGACAGGGCCTACAAAATAGTATCAAGGTTAAGTGACTCCAATGACCTTAACCTCTGACCATGAACATAAAAACTTGTGTAACATTTAAACCAGGACTAATAGCGACATGGGATCTTCATAAATGGCAAGAGAATGACAGGACCTACAAACTAGTATCAAGGTCAAGTGACTCCAGTGACCTTGACCTCTGAACATAAATTTGGTATTACTTAAGAACTAGGTCTGATAAAGAGATAGGATCTTCAGAAATAATAAAAGGATGATGGGATCTACAAATTGGTATCAAGGTAAAGTGATTCCAGTGACCTTGACCTCTTATCTTGAACATACATTTGGTGTAACTTTAGAACCAGGATTTATAGAGACCTGGATCTTTGACCTTGATTATAAAAACTCGTATAACTTTAAAACCGGGACTGATAGAAAACATGGGATCATCAACAATGATGAGAGGATGAAGGGATCAAAGTTTTACATGCAAATATATAGGAAAAATCTTTTAAAATCTTCTCCACAAGAACCACTGGGCCAGGAAAGTAGAAATTTACATGAAAGCGCCCTGACATAGTGCAGATTCAAGATTGTTCAAATCATGGCCCTGGTCGTAGGATGGGGCTACTATAGGGGATCTAAGTTTTACATACAAATATATAGGGAAAGTCATTTAAAATCTTCTGAAGAATCACTGGGCCAGAAAAGATTCAAGTTTGTTCAAATCATGGCCCCTGTGGGTAGGATGGGGCCACAAAAGGGGATCAAGGTTTTACATACAAATATATAGGGAAAGTCTTTAAAAATCTTCTGAAGAATCACTGGACCAGAAAAGTTTACATTTACACAAAAGCTTCCTGACGTAGATTCAAGTTTGTTCAAATCATGGCCCCCAGGGGAAGGATGGGGCCACAATAGGGAATCATAAATTTACATACTAATGTATAAATTTTTTAGATATGGGCCAAGGTGAGTGATGTGGCCTATGAGCCTCTTGTTTTAAGATTGTTAGCTGTAACTGAAAAGGTTGATAATTGCTACATATATTTATTTTATCGAAGATGCTGGAAAGTGAATATTTTCCCCTTGGTAGTTTTTTACTATTTAAGACATATTGATCAGGGAACTGAAGACATTTTATTTAGCTTAATTTGCCCATGTGCATGTAGCTGTCCCCTGTAGATGTCCTGCCTTAAGGTCCAATTATTTGTGCATTGTATGCCATCAATTTACACCAGCTATTGATGTCCATGTTGTCACTGGTAGACAATTTGCATTCACAGATTGCTATGATTGAACTATGTACAACTTTGGTACAGCCACTTTATGTAAATTTAGATCTCCATCCAGATTACTTTGGTAGAAACTTGGTCAATGATTTAATAAGCATGCATGCACGAGTTGCCTTTTTGAAGGGTGATTATAAAGGTCTTAAACTGCACTATACCAAACTATATAATCATATAAAGGTGTATGTGAATGGAGACATTAAGCATGATCTATAGGCAAAGCAGACAATTATAACTTTCAGGTGAAAAAGATTCTTGCCTGTATTTGCTTCAACTCACAAATGATATATTAAACAATTGTTATTTTTCTTTCATTCTATTTCTTCTGCAAACCTCGGGTGATATTACTTAAACTTGTTCGCAATGGCAAGCATAAAGGACACACCTAGAGCTACTGTTTAACATTTTACCTTGAAGCTGCTAAATGACCTTTGTACTAGATATGAGTGCATGTTCAGTGTAATAAAAAAAAAGATTGCAATGTAGCAATTTCCAGAATTGACTTTACAATGTATGTTTGTTAAACACAATCTGGCCAATGTTACAATGTGTTTGTGCAAGTCATACATTACACTCGTGTTGGGGGGGGGGGACGGAAAAATCATATCTATCTGCATGAAAGCAGATACTCTGTATCATAAGTTCATCTTATCAGAAATCAGGAAAGAATTTCTTGTGTTTTGCATTTAACACAAGAATCATTTTATTTTCTCTTAATATTAAAACTTTTCATTTTAAGATAGTAGGTTCACAAATAACATGAATTATCCTTATATATGATATTCCTAAATTGACTGTGAAATGAATTTATTCCGCAGAAGACCTTTAGAAAATTTGTTAAGATTTCAGTAACATCTTTGATAAATACTATTGAATTCCATATACATGTATCACATTGAAAATCATGTAATCACGATATAAAAACATCAATTAAGAATGTGAACAATAACACTAAATAAACCAATCATTTATGTTGAAACAGAACGCAGAGCTATTATTGAAAGTTACAGATAGCTATCGGACCAATATACTTTAGCAAGGTGTATTGAAATTACCTACATATCATTCGCAAATAAACAATACAAATAGATATAATAAGTAAACGTGGTCTTTCCGGAATTTCCGCCCGCCATCTTGGGATGATAGTAACGACCAGTTTAATACCAGTGAATATACAAATCTGTATATTGTACTGCTTCACTTGGGAGAGGTCTATACGTAGGTGATGTAATGAGGCCTCGATGGGGAGTTTGAACCCGGCCTCCATACAGAGACGTAGAAAATTTCAGGTCATCATGTGATAGCTTTTATCCAATCAATTATCTACAAATTTGTCTGAAGTGGGATAGATTAGTTTGGCTTTAACTTTTTGCTGACTATAGTTGATGATTTCAATAAAATAATTGTGCATATCTTTCAAAATATGTGAGTTGGGTTTTTTTTTTTTGGTTAAGTTTTGTTGAAGTTAATGGAAAATGAAACACACTTGTTGAGTTAATATATAAAGCATGTTCAATGAGTAAGATTGATATGTTCTTTGAAAAGACAAATATCTATTTTCACGACAAAATGTCATGAATTTAGAGCTCTGAAAAAATCTTGTCGCGAGCAAAATTTAAAAGTTGGCATGTTACGTAACTGCTTCTACGTGCATTGTGGCACTAGCACTCTAATCTGTTTTAAAAGATAAGCTTTTTACTAGCATACACTGGATATTACATTGGATATGTGGAGGGTTTTACTCAAACAAACTTGGAGGATCCAAGAATCAGCAGATTACAGAATTTGTTGTATTATAAAATTGACAAAATATGTCAAATAACTTTTGAAACTTCAAAAGTGCATGATTTTTATAAAACTTGCATTTTAGTGAGAGTTGATGTACATTTTCCTATTCTCCTGCTTTTGTCAATACTCGGCTAGCTGGGTGAGGGAAGAAAAAGAAATGCAACTTATAAAAAGATTACCATTGAAATAGAGTTATCTCTCTTGGACTTGAGCTACTTGCTGGTTCAGTATTTTTCCTTAGTATTCTACAGTAAAACTTGGGATTATTCTTTTGCTCTTCAGCAGAGAAAATGAGCCTTGACACTACTGCACAGAGAGAGCACAAACTTGTACAGAGTAAGCAGTAAATTTTATAATATTAAAGCTTTTATGGAGAGAATATAAATATTATGAGCTTTAATTAAAGCTTAAATTTTGATATTGGAAAAGAATATTGTGCTGCTAAGACAAATATTAAAAATGCATGCATACATGCCAATTTTTAAGAATCCCCATGGGGGATTTTGCCCACAGCGACCTTTTTTCAAAGTGTTAAATTCGCAACATTTTGTCATGAAAATAAATACTTGTCTTTGCAAAGAAAATATCAAAATTAATCTAATCATTGTACATGTATCATATATTAACACATCAAGCATGTTTGCCCATTAATTTCCAACAAAACTAAAAAACAAAAAAAACACTTTGAGAGATATACATAATTATTTTATTAAAATCAACTATTCAGCAAAAAGTTAAAAGTAAACTAACATATCCCCTCCAACAAATAAGTTACATATTATTAAATAATGCTTAAAGTTGTATCCTTTTACCCCATAACATGACTGGACTATGAAAGGCGAAGATAACGAACAATGATCAATCTCATAACTCCTGTAAGCAATACAAAATAGATAGTTGGGCAAACACGGACCCCTGGACACACCAGGGGTGGGATCAGGTGCCTAGGAGGAGTAAGCATCCCCTGTCGACCTGCCATACCCGCCGTGAGCCCTATGTCCTGATCAGGTAAACGGAGTTATCCGTAGTCAAAATCAGTGTGCCAAGAACGGCCTAACAATATTGGTATGAAACATGTCAGACAGCATTTGACCCAATGATAGGTTGTATTGACGAACTAGATCGTTATAACGACCATAGAATTTGCGAAATGCTGACTTCAATCGAGACTGTTGAAACCCCTGTACCATCAACTTGTTTGTCAGTAGCTTGCCTCGATTTAAAAATTGACCATACGCAGAACAAGCTCTTGCGTATCGAATCAGTTGAGAGATATAAACACCATATGCAGGTGATAATGGAATATTGCTACATAAATATGGGAAGTTGACGATGGAGAAGCTGAAATCATCCCATTTGTCATACAGTTGAGTTGTCAGTTTGCCGTTAATGTCTACTTTCAATAAAATATCCAAGTATGAAGCAGAAGTGGACGACTCTGTGGTGTCTTTTATTTCGAGCTCACAGGGATATATCGAATCGACATATGAGTGAAAGTTATCATTGTTAATAGACAAAACGTCGTCGATATATTTAAATGTTGAATTGAAGGCCACAGCAAGAGATTTCTTCTCTCGTATAAGTTTTGGAATAAATATATCAAAATCTAAATTAAAGCACATGCATTTAGTTCTGACTGCAAAAACAATCTTGCTGTCTGTAAACATGGCCTTGCAGATCAGTCTGGTGGAACAATCTGCATTGCAACCAGAAAAGGAGTGTTCTGCCCTGCCACACAGTTTGCGAACAAAACCTTTGCACCCATGACATCTGAAATGATTATCTCTAATCAGAAGTAGAAAAAATCATCAAAATATGTTTTTAGTAGTAAATTACTTGCTACTTGCTAATATCAAATTCAACATTATAAGTTAACTGGCTAAAGTACAGACTTTTGGGGATTACGTATCATAAAGTCTGTTAAATACTAGGCCCCCTATAACTTTATGATACTTTGCTATAGATTTGGATAGCCTTTATCATTATAACTGAAAAAATATAGTTGACGTACCTATTGCATATCTTGGATGCTGTCAGCCATCCCGAAAGGCGAAAATTTCAGGGAATGCCTGATTGTATGGCGGTAACACTATCATCACTGTCATTCACATTTGTATAAAGAATTATGTCAATTTGAAATACGTCTTCCTGATTACTTAGTATCAAAACATGCTCCTCACTGTCCAATAAACACCCCCAACATGAGAAAACCAGGTAAATTACACCACTCTGATACCACGCGACACGGGTAAACAGCAGCAATGGCTGATTATTGTCCCAATTTCCGATACAAAGAAATGATACGGGGTTTCAAATTCAGGTTGGAAATCAGGGTTTGTTGTTGTTAAACGGGAAATATTTTTAGGAAATCGGGATTTTGGGTTATTTTTGTAATTCCGATCAGGATTTGTCTTTTCAACTGCTTCAAATCGGGATAGTTAGCATGTATGTGCATGAATGAGTTATTCAGTTTGTCTGCACACCATTTTGTGTTATTAACACAATTTATGTAAAAACAAACACAAAAAATTGTTCAGTGGTGCATGAACAACACACAGTCCCCTTCCTCAATGTGGAATATACACTGTGAAATAGGTGTTTGTTAACATTGCAATATAACATAGGGCTCTATATAACTGCTATTTATAACTGCAGGGCTGTAGATACATGAGATTCAAACATTGAGGTTTGATTAAACCATTAGTAATTAAAATCACCCATAAAGATTAAAGATAATATGTTCCAGATATGACCAATCGATCAGATCAGTAATCAATCACTAATCGATAGTAATCAAACACTTGTCGATTGATTATATTTACTAATTGATAAAACTCGCCTAAGAGTATGATCGATTACATTTCGATCGATCATACTTGTAAAATCAAAGAACAACGACACTCTCTCTCAATGATACTACTTGTAATTAATTCACACCTAGTTAGGTAATGATAACGCAACATATCTAAAAGACTCAAATTTATAACCTGAATGTTCAATAGCTGGAAAAGTTAATAAAATTCAGATTTACAATTAGAAGTCTCATCACCAGTTACATTTACAATATCTATAATCATATGTAAACTTTTGTTCTTTGATTTTACAGCTATTATCAATCAGAAATCTATCGAAATGTAATCAAACTCTTTGGAGAGTTTGATCAATTAGTAAAGGTAATCAATCGACAAGTGATTGATTACTGATCTGATCAATTAGTTATGTCTGGTATGTTACAACAAGTGTATTTCTGAGTCAGACACATATATGTTGTAATATTACTGACTGAAGTCTTTTGGGAGCATATTAGCAAAGTAATGCTGTCTGGCTACCGTAGAGAAATTAGATTTTTCCTTCATGGATTTTATGTAGTCTGTTTTGTAGTTAATGTGCAGGCTTAATTGGTTTTTACGAGCAGAGGATTAGGAAATTATAGTTTGGCCTTAAATGTGTAGACTGTCTGCTGCTACCAGATGCATGGTGTTCTGTCTTGATGAGCCCTTAACTCAGTTTGAGGAAATAAAATCTTGAAGAAACTGCACAAGACAAGAAAAAATCTTGAAATTGCATGAGACAAGAAAAAATCTTGAAACTGCACAAAATATAGAAAGAAACGATAAAGGACATATCGCATGTTACTAAACTTTTGAATTTTTGTAGCAAAATTAATTCTTTGCATGCCTAAAATGACCTTAAATGTGTTTTAAATAAGAAAATTTGCGTAATTTTTTAGTTTGAAAATGACAAGATTTAAATCTTGCGATATTCATATTTTCTCCCTGTATTTAAAGCGCCATTATGTGCAACATCACGACCTGGAGCGGGAAGGTTTGAAAACAGCTAGCTGTTCACCATTTTATAAATGGACTAGAATTATAATCTACTAAAAAAGCCAATTATCATGTTAATGGCTTCTAGGTAACATTGCGTTAGGGTGTTTTGCGCCAGCAGTTACAAGTACTAGCTGTTAGAAGAAGGGACCAAGACTGACTTTTTAAAAAAAAAATTGAAGGAACCCTCCTTCCTGAGGTGTGACGCAGCCTTCCAAATTCTGTACAAAATGAAATAAACAAATATGAACATATTGAATGAATATACAGTATCAAATGCCATATTGTTGCACCATACTTTCGTATGGATATAAGTGGTAGGCCTATAGTTAATAAAGAACAAACCCATGATTAATAAACAAACACATGACTGGTAATGATGATTATCAAAAGATAAATTAATTTTCTTGGTCTCCATTATATATAGACTTAAAATTCCTGAGAAATATTAAAATTACAATTTCATATTTGCTACTGTACTTTTCAAAAACATCAAAACAAATTTGTTAATGATATAAGCGATGGATGTAAACAGAGTCTTTATAGGTAAGAGGAATTTCAGTAATAGGCCTCTGTGCTTTCTTTATGTATCCTGTTATAGATTTTCAGTTTAAAGGTAGATAACTTGAACCTACTTTGTGAAAATTGAGATAATTGTCTCTAATTGCTAAAATCTCGGTAAACCGACCACCCCTCTAAACCGTTGGGGTTTTTTTTTTGGTCCGAGAGCCACCGGTTTAGAGAAGTTTCTCAATTATTTCTAGGGCTATGGCTATTATGAGGTCAATAAGGCACGAGTATTTTTGTAGATGTAAGTTGTTAAAGGTATAAATCTAACAGAAAACATTAACATGGCTCATTCATTATGAAGATAAGTAAAATTACACTTAACCAATCCAACTTTAAGCATTGCGTATTTCAAATTGTTTACTGTTTATTATCATCCGGCCACCATATTGTTTTTTACATACTGGGTATTTTCAGCATGCAACCCCAGCAAAATTGAGTGAAAGTAATTGTATATACGTTGTTTTGTTTCATTTGGTTTAGATAATTCATATGTAACATATGAATGATTTCATTTATTCGTGTAAAATATCTGAAATAATAATGTATACCAGTCTGTGTGTTTAATATCAGAGTTATTTTTCTTTCCCCCTCCTTCCTTCCTGTCTGCTTCCTTATTAACCATTTAGAAAGTGTTAGAAAGCAATTTTTCATCTCCATATGATGGTGGTTTTTTTTTAAAATACAGGTGACTCTTGATAATTCAAAGTTCAAGGGACCTAAATTGATAAAACTTCGAGAGTTCGAAATTCATAAATTGAAGGTCCGCCGGTATGGTTAAGATTTTATAGTAACCGGAAATGTTTACCAACAAGATCATATCGTTTTGACATGTTTTCCTTCATATTCGTCAGGTATTCGTCAATATAAAAAACCTTATTTTGCATTTATAAAAACATTTCAAAGTTTATGTATTTATTTGTTTTTTAATCATGCTTAGATATAGCTAGCATACAAAACCAAATTCCGATGAAGCTTTACTATCACAAACTAAACAAAGCACAACATTATGTCGCTTTACCCATGCAAAGCAAGAATTCTAACGAATGAGTAAAACAATGTTTTAGAGTAACTTTACACAAAGAACAAACTCGAAAAATTTAACAGTCTGTAGATCTCTAAATTATGTATAAAACTTACTCTCTCGTTGTCAAGTCAAAACAAATTATAGATTTTATTCATAGTTGGATTATTATAATACATAATTTTAATCAAGACACAAAACCCCAGTGTAAGGTGTAAACTGACCAATTAGCCAATTATATACTCCAGTGTGTCATCTCCACAAAGAGGCACAGTGGATGTTTCAACTATGTAAACACCTAATTACCACTCCAGCATTCAACAAATCCGGGTAGGGTCCAAGCGGAAATTAGTACACGCTTGGGTAACGATGGGTATATGCTACCACAACTTCGAGAGATCGAGAGTTAAAAACAATGAAATGTGTTTTACGGGACTCAACTTAACTTCGAGAGATCAAGAACTTCGAGAAATCGAACATTCGAGAGATCGATAGGAAATTTACTTTGTTATGTAAAGAAAAAATGGGTACCATGATTTCACTTCGAGAGATCGAAGTTCGAGCCATCGAGAGTCACCTGTATAGGCCATGCATGAATAGGTTGATATGGTGTATTGGTCAACACAAGCGAAAAAAAAGTATTGACCTTATTACAGAAAATTATGGTAATACTCAGGTGACTGATAAGATGTGTTGTCTTCAGGTAGTGCAGATTGAAGTTTGTTCAAATCAATGCCTCGGGCCACAATATGGATTCATTTACATCGGAATATATATATATACATATATAGAAAAAATAATGTAAAATCTTCTGGGAAAAACAGGGCCGTGATTAGTATGCATCTGTCAGAATCATTGTTAAAATCTTTGTCAATATCTCCAATTGAAAATTTTCTGGTGAGTTCATTGCAAAATTGCCAAATTATAAATCCTGAAAATAATAACCATTGTCATCTCAAACATGAGTCAGGTGTTCAGTTGAAAGTCTATCAGCTATGATATGATATGATAGCTGCGGCAGCTGATAGAATGATTATGGTCAAGCCCTCGTGTAAATAATGCACATCCTCAAAGTTTGCTTAATTAATTTCTTTGGAAAAAATGCATGGAGCACCCCCAAAATTTTCTCAGAAAGAAAATGCTTGCCCTATGTTTATTTCACATAAAAAAGATAATGAAATGAAATAAAAATTCATAAATGAAAATGATAAATTAAAATGAATTTCTGTCTTATATTGCATGCTGATGTACTTTTCGTGCTAGCATACTTGAATATATAAATAAACACAAGCCTATCTGTTGTAATATTGTATCACACTGCTCTGGCTATGTGCAATTAATACGATGTCTTTCATTCAATTGAACACATTTCTAAACAGCTATCAAGATCACTTGAACTTGGCTATCCCGTGTGTGCTGAGGTATGGCTGGTGATCGACTTAAGTACACTTGTACCAGAGAGTCAGTCTGCGGATTTTTTACAGAGTACTAGATTAAAGCCTCCAAGCATTCCAATACGCTATCTGAGTAAAATTGATATCCCTAGTTAGAAATGTTCTCAAGAACCACTGCAGTCATGATTTGTGAGCATTCCAATGAAGTGTAGACTCATACTTGATCAAATCATATTCCATGGGACTAAAATAGGGATTTAAAGTTTTACATAAAAAATGTTTAGGAATCATATTGTTATGCAAGCTTTCCAAGGTGTGTGGATTGAAGTTTTTTTGGGGGGGAGGGGGGTGCTTCAAATTATGGACCCTGGGGTTACTAGGATTGGGAGATAATTGGGGAACAAACTTTTATAATTCATTAATAATTTTAATAATTCATGAATAAAGGGTAAAAAGAATTTTTTAAAAATATATATATAATTATATATCTTTTTCGGAACAGCATGACTTTGTTAGGAATATTAATATCAATTAAAGCACTCATGTGTTGTGGATTCAAGTTTGCAGGTTAAGTCATGACCTAGGTCATAATTCGGAGTGAAAATTGATCTGGGAATAAGGAAGTGGAATTTTTTTTACATGTTTAAAAAACTTCTAAAGATATACCAGGACTAAAGTAACTCTGGTGAGTGTTATGGCCCATGGGCATTTTGCAGCTTTCATATGTGTAGTAACCCCCAAATCTGAAAAATCCAGCCCCAAGTTACCCATCATGTTATCCTTTCTGCAGAAGCATTGGGGCTTTCAGATTACAGAAACTTATTTGACTGTAAAGTTTTCAATTCAAATAACTTTTGATGTCTTTGAGATGTAGCTTTCATAGTTGAAAGATGGATTTGTGAATACTTACAAATTTTCTACTACTCTTGCTATTGTTTTGGCACTTGGTATTATTGGAAGAAGAAAAAATGAAGGTTATCCAAGTACTTTTTCTTAGTATTTGTTATGATGGTTGTGTACGTATGATTAGGTATTCATTTACAACAAAAGGTTGCACTAATTTCATTCTTATTAGAGACTAGAGTTCATTCACATCCTTTACGCGGCTTCAAGAATTTCCCATAAATAATTCCAAGGATAACTCTAACTGTTTTACATGCATACAGTTTTTGTGTTTTGTAGCCTGCAGGAAGTGGGGTTTTATGGGGAATAAGATCAGTACTGGGTAATAACAAACTCAAACAGAATAGAGGCTACACTGGAGTGTAAATTTATCTCCTTAATAGTCCTGGAGTCCCACAGCTTGGATTTGTGCTTTGCGATCTCTTGGAATTGTAAACAGTGATTGGGGAACTTTGGGTCCTGTAGTCTGTTGATTTAATTGTTCTGTTGGTTATACTCATTAAACTTTGGTTGCAAGGTTAGAAAATGTAAACATTTTTTTGTTCTTTTCTCTTTCACAAGTCTCTGTTTTTATCTTTTCAGTCTGAGAATAAACTTCGGTGAACTTATGTAAGCTTATGATCATCTGTAAGATATTACTGTAATGTTAGAATTCAATGTCATTTTACAGAAAATCTTTTGATAGTTTGTTCATATAATTCTCAGCATCTAGAAGAAAAACAAAACATATTCTGATTTGCCTGATTCTTGTAATTTCTGAGAAAAAGTTTTGATGACCATTATTTGCCGACACTTGTATGATAGTTATATCACACAAGCTATCAGAAGGTAATATTCTGAATAAGAATAGACGAGGTAATGGACATTTATCTTGGCTATAACTTTTTAATGGAGAGACAGTATAGAAGCTTGATTACACACTGTCACAAAAGTTGCTGATGATTAGAGAGTGTGTGATATAACCTTGAATTAATGTCAGTTGCTCAAGGTCACAGTTACTGGTAAACTAATCAGAAATGTCTGTTCTAAGCTACTGTAGACGTATTTAATTTTGTTGTTTTTGTCATGAACACAATTTCATGTGAATTAATTTTCGTTGTTTGTGATTACTTAAAATTATGTATTAAACATACAAAGTATAAACAATGTCGCTTATCCGCAAGACTTGTTTAAACAATTTAAAAATATGATACGATACCCACGTACGCCATTTATAAACCATTTGTTCGACAAAGCGTAATGTTGTTACATGTAGCACGTATTTACAAACAAATCCTCACTAGGTGATCCATGTAAGCCTTGGTCATTAGATTGTTGTACTCGAGCCATTACAATGTTGAAACCGTTTATATTGTGTTCTGTTCATCAATTTCGTTGATAAAATTCGTGAAGAAATCAGATATATCGGTAAATACAAGGCTCGTGTCCTTTCCCTGCTCAATATAGGGATTTTGATACCAAGGTGTGGCCAAAATGGTCATAGTGATGTGTCTGTTAACAATTTTCCCTTCCAATTCCTTTCAAACTTCAAATGAAGCATCTTTAGGACAAGGAGGACATCAGTTGTAAATTTCAGGATTTCTGCACCCCTGGGGCCTTGGGGGCGAGATAAAAACTGCCCAAAATTGACCAATTTTCAAAAATCCTTTATCTACAACTACACACCTGTCAGAAAAACCAAATGCATAGTCATGTAGAGCAGGAAGGCCTCTACCAAAATCGTAAATTTCATGAACCTCGGGATTTATGTGTAAAAGAGTTAGATCTAAATGGATCTTGGTACCAAAATTGTAAATTTTGTGATCCCAGGGGTAGCGGTTTTGGTTCCAGGATGGGGCCAACATTATTATTGTGATTATTGTCTTGATTAATCAGTTGAAAGACTTCTTTAAAGCTGATTTCTTCTTTAATTTTGCTGATACTTTATTAAAACTAAATGCATATTTAGAAAAATCAGAAAAGGGTGTGCCACAATTGTGAATTTCGCAACCCTGGGATTTTGACTAGGGGAGGTCCAAAATAGCCATAGTATCAATATGACATATAATTATACTATATTTTGTATAGTCTTTCATCAGTTTGGACACCTTTGGGGGTATTTGTAAGAACACATATTGTTTTATACTGCTGCTGAATATTAAAATTTTGCTCAGATATCCAGAACAGGAAAATTATTCTAGATTTTATAGTCCTTGGGGCTAGTGATGCTTTTAATTAAAGCTCAGGCATCTGATAAGGTCTCTGGACCTGCATGTTGTTTGGTTTTAACATGAAGGAATACTGCAGTATCATAATATGTATGTCCAGTGTTTCATATTTTGCCTCAATTTCTTTTGTAGGTAAGTTTTCTCAATGTGAGTTTAGAAGAAAGGTCATAATTGAAAGTTATCCACCTTTCTTGACATTTTAAACAGATTGTCAAAAGCAGGTAAGATCTTATCTGTCTTCAGAATTAGAGATTGATTGATTGATTGTATCTTGCTTAACACCCCTCTCGAGAATTTTTCACTCATATGGAGACATTACCAAGACCGATGAAGGGCTTCAAATTTGGGCCTTTGCTCGGCGCTTACGGCACATATAATGGTACATATTGCGCCCATTGGAAGGTTATATAGTATGTTTTTATTATAAGATGTTTGTTTTTTTTTACATTGATTAGTAAACGCGGCAAAAATGTCAGGAGTTGTAGAACTTTACTTTGTTTTGTATCATATGAATAAGGGAATTAGGCCAGCAATTTATTTACTGGTCTTTTGAATTTTCATATCTATTCAATATATGGTTTAACTTTTAATTTGTGGATCATAGGTTTTAATCTTGCAGAATTTGATTTTTTTTAATGTATAACATTAAAATGTATACCTTTGCAAGAGTTTATGCAAATTCTATTACATAAACTCAATATTACATGAATGCAATACTTTCCTTTTTTGGTTCTCATATATCTCCTTAAACCTCCCCCAATAAGACATCCATAGTTGAGAAGCAAAATGCTTACAATATGCTCATCTTCAAGTTGTTTACAAAAACTGGGCGCCACCAGATAACTGAAAAAATTGTTGAGTGTAGCGGAAGACATCAATCAATCAATCAACAAAGGCCATAGCTTTAAGACTGAGAGGATCGAGTCAAAAGGACTTGATTATATTTCCTTAAAACTGACTAAGTTCAATAACATGTTATTTTCTCAAAAATTGAAGGAAATCATCATCAATGCCCATACAAACAATCTGTAAAATACGAAGGTCCTCACTTGAAAATTGTGCCAGACAAATTATGTACCCTCCTAGAGTGACCCACAAATAAGCTACACAGCAAGTTTCAGCTTGGTATGTTACAGATATGAAAATAGACACAGAAAACCCTGAATGGACGGACGGACAGACATCGCTGTACCATAATACATCCCATCTAAAGACATGATACATTGTATTTCATAATTCAGTGTGTAATGACATTGACAGCATCTTCATTTTGTTTCCTGCAGAATATACATGGTGCTTGTATCACTTTTTTGTCTGTCTGTCAGTCTGTGTGGAGATACACTTGTAGGCAACACAATGATCCTATGAATTCCTTGTGTAAATGAAGAAAGACTACTTTTATCACATGGTTAATCATGGCAACTTGAAAAAGAATTTACAAGAAGCAGCCCAACATGGTGTTATCAGTGAAGGTGTCAGTGTGTCTGTGTTGTGGTGATGTGATGTGAGGCTGGATGGGCACAGTAACAGACCACCCATTTACTTTCAGATATATTGAGAATCAAATTATTGTGCATTGTTCTTCCTAATGATATTTAATCTATAATGAAAAGATACAGAATATCTCTGTGTGTATTTTACACTGCAGAGGATGAAGATTTCTGGAGCTTATTGTTTTTGCAAGCAGGGTCTGTCGGCTCTTATGTCAACATCTTTAACCACGATCACTGCTTTGAGCTATACAGGAATGACACCTTTATGAAATCATTTTCTGTCCTGCTTTGGTGACTGCATTTGTTAATGGGAAAGGACTATGTAGCTTCATTTTATTTTTTTTTACTCCTTTTTCAACTTTGCTTATTATTTCAACTTTGGTATTATAAATATTTTTATTCTTTGAAACCCTGAATTAAAATAAAAAATAAAATACAGTACTAATGATAGAAACACAAATCATTATGAATCTCACACCTCTAATTACTGAAATTAGTCATTTTGGGTCAGCTATGGAACACAGGATGAGATGTGACGATTATATAATTAGGTTTAATTACCAATGCATGCCAAATGCACATTTTGTTGTTATATCGATTTTCATTACAGGGAAATGAATATCATCATGTTATATTTAGATTCCAACATTATTATTGGTATGAAAAACTTTAAAATGCAGTGATTCATTTGACAATAATTGGAAATGACATGACAATGCCACTGATATAGAGGTCACAATACCAGTCTGATTATGTTAAAAGAAGCATCAAAGGCTATTCCATGGCTGTTCCAACATGTTGACTAATGAACAAGAAGACTACTAGAAATTGGATTACAGTGGAACCCCGTTATAACATTTCCCCTTTATTACGTTAGTCCGCATATTGCGTTGGAATTTCAAAGCACAAAACTGTTTCTTAACAAACCTATATAAAATAGACCTCGTTATTACGTTGTCCCAAGATGCCGGGACTCAGTATTATGTTGTAAAAATTCTGACAAAAACATAATAAATTAAACTCCTAATTATTCAATAGTGATTCTCAAAATAATAAGCCATTCACACCTTGACTGCCCCAGGCAGTCACCTTGTTTTCCTAGTCTGTTAGGGGATTAGAGACGCTTGACTGGTCATGCTTTGATAGATCTAGTGACATCCATAGGGGTGAATGAATACCCTGTCTTGAAGCCAGTGATAAGCAATTAAATGATGTTTATTTAGAAATTGTACTCAATAAAATTTTCTTCATTTTTCATATTTTGACGATCAAAGAAATAATAATTTCTCAACCACATGCATGTTTAGCATTGTGTGATTGCTTTCGATATTAAAACTCTTATTTACGGACAGCTTTGGTACCAAACATGTAGGACCAAATTTCTCGTCTCACAGTTTAAACAGCTTGGGTTGGCTTGGATATAGTTAGGTGACTAAAGGCAGTGTTCAATTTAAAAAATTGTCAGTTAGTTTGACATAATAGCTTGGGTGTTGTTAGATCTCATCCATAAATACGCCGATCAAACTGCACAGTGTTATCGGCCGATTCGTGCACGGCTTTTAGCTCAGTGAACATTTTAAAATTCCTTGATATTTTTGTTAATGTGCATGTGATTTTAGTGCCATCATTTAGTGT